>NW_008349082.1:343899-359357 GCF_000622305.1 Nannospalax galili | reverse complement strand
CCCCTTCCCTTCCGCACGCCCCGCGTCCCCACGCCCCGCCGCGACCAGCCCCCGGCGCCCGCGCCCACTCTGCCGGACTGGGTCCTGGCGCTCCTGCGCACGCCCCCGCGGACACCCCGCGCTGTGCCCCCACCGCCCGCCTTCTGCGGCTGGCCCTCAGGTCCCCCGCCGCCGCCGCCGCCGCCTGAGTTTGCCCAGCGCACCCCGACGCCTCCCCTAGAGTACTTGGCCCCGCTGCCCAGGCGCCCCGCTGCCCACTCCTTCCCCGATTGACACGTGCGTCCAGCCTTGGGGTGGTGGGGGTCTTCCAGGGGGAGGGGGACGGGCCTTCGGGGCCGCATCTGCTCCCCCGAGGGTTCCGGACGGCCTCTGACCCTGACCCCCCTCCCAGGCCGGGAAGCAGGTGGAGGAGACAGCGGTGGCGGCAGCGGTGGCCCCGAGGGGCCGCGTGGTGACCATGGCCGAGCCGGGCGCAGCCTCCCCGCCCCCTCCCGCTCGGTTCCCCAAGGTGGTCGACCCGGGCTGGGATGGCCCGACGCCGCCCTACCAGCCGCTCATGCCCCAGACGGCGGCGCCGCATCCCGGCTTCACCGAGTACTTCAGCATGCACACGGCCGGGGGCCCTACACCCCCGGTCTGAGCATCCCTGCCCGTCCCCCGTCCCGGCGCACCAGGCCCCGGAATCCCACTCTGTCCCGGCCCCAGGGCTCGGCCGTGCCAGGCACCCCCGCCCTCCAGCCCCCGTGCCCAGGTGGGGTGCGCTGCGTCCGGCCCCCTTCCCTCAGTGCCAAACGGTCCCGCGGGAGCCGCTCTCCCCGTCCCCTCCCTCAGCCCCTGCCCCGAACGGCGCCGGAATCTGGGCTCCCGCTGTTCCGCGATCTCCGCCCCCCTGATCCCCTCCGAGACCTCTGACCCTGCTGGACTCCGGAGCACCCGTGACGCCCGCCGGGACCCTGCCTGTGACTCTCCAGGACTCCGCGACCCTCGCGCTACTGTTCCCGGGACGGATATTGGGAAGGTGGTCTTGACTGTGAACCCCTCCCTCGAATCAGTGACCTCGGACCCGCGCTCTGTCCGACCCTATCTGCACCCCAGGGGCCTTCCCTCGAGTCCCTGGCAGAAAGACGTTTTCTCTTCTTGCCAAAATAAAGAAGATTCGTTGAGGTTTTATCTATAACATGCCTTTTTTTTTTTTTTTTTTTTTTTTTTTGAAGCAGGGTCCCCCTGTACCCCCAGCTGTCCTGGAACTCACTATGTAGACCAGGCTGGCCTTGAACTCACAGAGATCCGCCTGCCTCTGCCTCCCAAGTGCTGGGACTACAGGCGTGCGCCACCGCGCCCGGCTCTTTTTTTAAGCGAGAACCGTTCGCGGCCTCAGCGTGTCCATCCGTGAAATGGCATTTTGGGGTCTGGAGGCAAAAGCCTGCACAACCTGATGTTTGTGCTGACCCAGGATCTGGACCACTAAACAGAGCTATTGCCCCGCTCCTTTATTTTTGCCTTCCCTTTCCCTATCAGAGACAGAGTTGCCCTCCAGTGGTACACGCTTGGCTCAACCACCGACTGCCACAGGCTTTACCTAGACCTCGGGTTACGGTGTTCGTACTGCGCATGCGCGATTCTCTGCGCAGGCTTAGCCGTCCCCTGCGGCGCATGCGGCTGGGAACCGATGGGCGGGGACAGTTTCCGGAAGTCTTCCTCCGAGAAGGGGTGGGGTTGGGCGCTCCGCAGTCGTCCCAGGGCTGCTCTGACCCGGCGCTCCGCCCTCTCTCGCCTCCTCTCTGTCCGCCCTCCTTCGGAGGTTGCGCGGCCCCTCCTTCCCCCTCCCAGCGGGTTCCCCCCTCCCAGCCAGCCCCCCACCACCCCGGGCCGCTCTGGCCCGGGAGTCCCTTAGTCTCTCTGATCTGGCCCATCCGGCTTGGGAAGGAGGCTCGGAAAGGGGTTGGGATCCGTGCCCTAGACCCCGAAGACCGGCTCCGCCCCCGCTACCCTCTCGCGCCCCGCCCCCGGCTGGAGGGGTCGCCCCGGGAGTATCCGGGCCTGGCTGGCCGGCCCGCACCCTCTATGGCGGGTCCTCCGCCCTGGGGACTCATCCGTGTATAAGGTCTGTTTCGGCCTGCGGCGGCCCGACTCGAATTGCTGGACACCGTCTATGGGTCTGCCCCCCTATGGGGACCCGCGTCTATAGGGGACCCCCACGGTCCCTAGGGGTCGGTCCCATCCTTACGTCCAGGGCCTTCCCCGGGTCTTCAGGGCCGGACCCTCTGCTTGCAGAACCCATCCCCGGCCGCCGGCTCCTCGGCCGGGACTGCGCTGCTGGCACCTCCCGGGTCCACCAGGCCATGCTGCACCTATAGAGGTCGCATTTGCAGGGCCCCACTCCGGGTCTTCCCGGCCGTTTCCGTCTGGTAGGGTCAGTGCGAGAGGCTGCGATGGCCTCGGGCCAGCCTCTGGCCGCGGCCCTGGCACTGGCCTTGGCGGGGCTGGGGCTGCTGTCCCTCAGCGTCCTGGCGGGGGACTGCAAGGGGCAGCGGCAGGTACTGCGGGAGGCGCCAGGCTTCGTGACGGACGGTGCGGGCAACTACAGCGTCAATGGCAACTGCGAGTGGCTTATCGAGGGTGAGTGGGGCCGTGTGGGTCACTCACTCGTTCGCCAGTTCATTCATTTATGCATTCATGCACTCAGCACTTTCCCAGAGCCCTGTTCCAGGCCAGGATTTCGGCTCTAAAGTATTGCACACCCAGGGTTGCGACCAGCCTGGGCACTGCCCTGGGAGGGCAGGAAGTCTGATGGGAGAGATGACAGATTGACAGTTACAAACTACAAGTATCAGCAAGGGGTATTCTGAGTAACTGTTGAAGGACTTGGGCTCTGAGTCCAACCACCTGGCTTAGAACCTAGGCGGGGCTGCCTGTGAGTTTTGTGACCCCTGGCCGGTGAATTTCCTTCTCTAAGACTCAATTTCCCTTAGGGAGATAAGAGTACTACTTACCTCCTATTTGAAATGAAAGGAGACCAGATATTGAACATGCCTGATGTGTAGTACATAGTAAATGTTCACTAAATGCCATTAGGGTTATTACTGTTGTGTTTAAAGTGCTTCAATAAAAGCATCTTTTCAGTCATTCATGTGCCAGAAATTATATATGCCACCATGCATAGCAGAAGACCAAGGATCACCTTTCCCAGAAACCCCTGGGAATCTAGTGGGGGAGACAAACACATTAACAGTGACAGCCCAGAGTGCTCCCTGGGGAGAACCCAGAGGAAGTACTTGAGGGGGACTGAGCAGAACAGGGAAACTTTCTGGAAGGGATGTCAGTGTTGAGACCTAAGGCACCGATGCAAGGAAGCCAGGAAGTGGGAGGAAGAACATTCCAGAAAGAGGGACTAGCCTGTGCAAAAGCCCCAGCCCTGGCTATGGGCTTCAAGGGAGTGAAGAAGCCCAGAGAAGACATATGACGTGGCTCCGGGGTCTGAGGGTCCTGAGTGGAAGGGAGCAGGAGTGTGGGATGCTTTTGAGCTAGTGGAAGTATCCTGTACTAAAACAGGATAGAAGAAGCCAGGAGTGGTGGCAGAGGCAGGATTGTAGGTTTGAGGCCAGCCTGGGCTACAGATTGAGACTGTCTTTTAAAAATATTTGTTTAGCCAGACGTGGTGGCACACGCCTTTAATCCCAGCACTGGGGAGGCAGAGACAGGAGGATCTCTGTGAGCTCAAGGCCAGCCTGGTCTACATAGTGAGTTCCAGGACAGCGGGCATAGTGGCACAGGCCTTTAATCCTAGCTCTTGGGAAGCAGAGGCAGGTGAATCTCTGTGATTTTGAAACCAACTTGGTTTACATAGGGAGTTCTAGGCCAGCTGGGGCTACAGGGAGACCCTGTCTCAAAAAGACCAAAAAAAAAAAACCAAAATAATAATAATAATAATAATAACTCAAGAGGCAGAAGCAAGGATTGCTCTGAGTTCAAGGTCAGCCTGGGCTATAGTGTGATACTCTGTCACAAAAAATAATTAAAAAATGTTTTATTTATTACATTTATTTTATGTGTATTGCCTGCATGTATGTGAGTGCACCCGTGTCGTGCAGTGCTGCGGAGGTCAGAAGAGGCCTTTGGATTCCCCTGGAACTGGAGTTAAGGACTGTTCATAGCCACCGTGTGGGTGCTAGGAATTGAACCCAGGTCCTTTGCAAGAATAGTCAGTGCTCTTGACCGCTGAGCCATCTCTCCAGCCCCTTTATTTGATTATATTTTAACTGTGTGTGTGTGTGTGAGAGAGAGAGAGAGAGAGAGAGAGAGAGAGAGAGAGAGAGAGAGAGAACAGTGCTGGAGTTACAGGTTGCTATGAGCCACCTGATGTGGATGCTGAGAATCAAACTAAGGTCCTCTGGAAGAGCAGTATGCTATGCCCTCTTAACCACTGAGCCATCTCACCAGCCTTCTGTCTTTATTGTTTTTAATTTATTTTTATTTTGTGTTTTGCTTGCATGTATGTAAGCATACCTGTGCATGCAGTGCCCATGGAGGCCAGAAGAGGGCTTTGGATTCCCTGAAACTGGAGCTCCAGAAGGTTGTTAGCTGCCATGTGGGTGCTAGGAACTGAGCTTGGGTCCTTTGGAAGAGCAATAAAGTGCTCTTAACCACTGAGCTCTCTAGTCTACTGTCTTTTTTTATTTTAAAGGCAGAACTTAATGTATCCCAGGTGGCCTTGAACTAGATATGTAGCTGAGGCTGGCCTTGAACTCCTGATCTTCCTTCCTCCATCTCTCATATGCTGGAATTACAGGCGTGAGCCACCATGCTTGGTTTACATGGTTCTCTAGTTCAAACCCAGGGCTTCATGCATGCCGAGCAAGCACTCCACCAACTGAGTTACAAGCCTAGCCTGAGACCCTGTCATTGGTTCCTCTTCCTCCTCTGCTTCTGTGTGTGTCTGTGTGGGAGTGCAAATCCCCATGCATCACAGCACACTTATAGAGGTCAGAGGCCAACCTCAGGTATCTGTCCTTGCGTTCCACTTTGTGTGAGGCAGGATCTCTTGTTCAGGGGCCCACGAATTTCTGGGGATTCCCATTTCTAGCCCCCGTCTCACTGTGGATGTGCTACGGTTGCAGCTACAGGTTGCATGCAGACTCTGGAGAATCTGAACTCTGGTCCTCATGCTTATGTACTGTATCTTGTGAGCCATCTCCCCAGCCCTGTGGATATATATATATATTTTTTTGACAGTATCTCACTGAGTTAGGTGGATCTCAAACTTGTGCCAGTCCTGTCTCAGCCTCCCTGGTGCTGGCGATGGAGATGCTGTATTTAAAAAATTAAAATTAAGCTAGGCGTGGTGGCGCACGCCTGTAGTCCCAGCATTTGGGAGGCAGAGGCAGGTGGATCTCTGTGAGTTCAAGGCCATCCTGGTCTACAATAGTGAGTTCCAGGACAGCCAGAGCTACAGGGAGACGCTGTCTCAAAAAGACAAAAAAAGAAAAAGAAAAAAAAAGACAAGCAGATACTAGTGAACTAGAGTCAGTGGGGTTGGGAGGTACCAGGGGATACAGGATTTTTAGAATTATGGGCCATAGGGAAAGAGAAAAGAGGTCCAGGACAGTGGCTGGAAAAGTCTAAGGAGGCTTCATGAGCATTGGATGTGGAAGGTGGCCTCCAGGGACAGGTAGGAGGCCATCCCACCCACAAAAGTCAGAGAGTCGATAGGTTCTCCATCATGCAAAGCCTGTTGTTAGAGACTATAGAACTTGCTCTTTATCTGAGGTCCTTGGGAGCCACAGAAAGTTTTTGAGCAGAGGAAGGGCAGGATATGATTTTTGTTTTAGAAAAGCTCTGGTTGCTTTCTTGGGTAAGGATGAAGACATGGTTTAAACCCTGTCCCGGGAGGCCTGTCTGGCTTTAGGATAAGATCACTATGGGAAATGGGCGGGTGGGGTGGCTAGGGGGTCTGGGGGAGTATGAATCATTCTCTGGTCTTTTTTTGATTTTTTAATGTTTATATGTGTGAATGTTAGGCCTACATGTATGCAAGCATACCCATGTTATGCAGTGCCTGTGGAGGTCAGAAGAGGGCATCGGATTCCCTGGAACTGGAGTTATAGATGGTTGTTAGCTGCTGTGTAGGTGCTGGGAGTTGAACCTGGATCCACTGCAAGAGCAGCCAGTGCTCTTAACTGCTGAACCATCTCTCCAGCTCCATATTCTCTAGTCTTGAAGAGTCCCAGCTTGGGACTAGTTGAGCGTGGAGGGCTGGGACATGACGTTCACCCCCTAATATGCTCAATGAGACAGTGTTCAGGGCTGAGGCAGGGGGAGGTATATTGGCTGCTGGGAGGCTAGGGGATGGGGGCAGGATTCCGCTGGAAGGCCCAGAGGATGAGCCACTGAAGCAGTGTTCTGAAACACACATAGGAGTTAATTGGGATATAAAGGGAACCAGCCTCTGTGAAGGCGTGAGGGAGGTTGGTTTAGGACCCACATCTAGGTTTGTCTAGTCTGTCTGCACAGTGGACTGACTGGGACATGAGAGGTAGCCAGAAGCTGGGCCTGGAATGTCACTTTGGTAGTTTGGCCCTTTCCCTTGGGGGTGCTGGGGAGCTACTGAATGGTTTAGAGAGTAGGGCAGGCCAGGAGGATTGGGGGTGACAGACTGGAGGCTTGGTATGCTGGTCTCAAAGGAGACATTCGAGTTTTGAACTGGGGTGGAGGCTAAGGGGGTCAAGAGGCATGAACCCTGCAGGGACATGTTTGTGGATTTTTCCCAATGAGATGAGAACCAACTGACTGAATGTGGGCTGCAGGAGGTATCTGGGAGCTCTGTAGACCTCCCTTGATCCCATCCTTTCCAATACCTCTAAGAACCAACAAATTAGCAAGGCGTGTTGGTACAAGCTTATAATCCCAGCAGTCAGGAGGCTGACACAGGGGAGTCTGAAGTTAGAGGTTAACCTGAGCTATATAGCAGACCCTGGCTCAAAATAAACCAGAAGTCTAAGTGGGTTGGTTGCTTTTGCTATTTTGTGTGGTCCAAGCTAGCTTTGAACTCATGATTCTCCTGCCTCAGCCTCCCTAGTGCCAAGATTATAGGAGTGTGCCAAATGCCTGGCTGACTTTTATTCCATGGTCATTTAAAAAAGATTATTTATTTTTATTTTATGTGTACAAGTGTATGGCCTGCATGTATGTGGGTGCACCCATGTTGTGCAATGCCACGGAGTTCAGAAGAGTTAAGGATGGTTCATAGCCGCCATGTGGGTGCTGGGAATCGAACCCGGGTCCTCTGCAAGAGCAGTCAGTGCTCTTAACCGCTGAGCCATCTCTCCAGCCCTTCCATGGTCATATTTTATCTGGTGCTAGACCTCCCAACATCTTCAAGAGCAAGGGTGTCCTGCTTCTGACCAGGGCAGGTAGTTTGGGATCAGAAGTGTGGGATGGAAACTGGAGACCTGAGCTTCAGGAGGAAGGCAGGTGGTGAACCAGCCTCCAAATGCTCTTGAGAGAGATGCTCTTGTTCTGAGTCTAGGAATGGAGCTGTGTGTTTGGTGGAGGCTGATGAGATCTGGGAGGTCTGGATTCTTGGTTCTGTTGAATAGTTGTTTTTTTTTTTTTGGTCTTTTTGAGACAGGGTCTCCCTGTAGCTCCGGCTGTCCTGGAACTCACTATGTAGACCAGGCTGGCCTTGAACTCACAGAGCTCCGCCTGCTTCTGCCTCCCGAGTGCTGGGATTAAAAGCATGCACCACCACGCCCGGCTTGAATGGTTCTTCTACAGTCGCCAGACCACAGGTGGGAATCTGTATGTGGTAACCTGGGGCTCTAGTTAGAGCCTGAGAGAGACTGGCCATCTTGCCTTTCTTGGTTTTGTTTTGGCTTTTTGATGTTTTGGGACAGAATCTCACGTAGCCCACACTGGCCTAGAACATTCTACATAGCCAACGATGACCTGAAACTCCTGACTCTTCTGCCTCTACCTCCCAAGTGCTGGGATTACAGTGTGGTGCCTACTGTCCATCTCTTTATTCTTTTCTGCATCCTTTTAGTCATCCAGCAATTACTGAGCAAGATCACTAGTTAGGAGATAGGGGACACGAGGAAAGAGAAGGGACCTGGAATACGTGAGATTTTTGTCTCTGAAAAGAGGAATGGAATCTGGGCCTTACACATGCTAGCCAAGTGCTCTACCACTGAGCTGTATCCCTAACCCTGGCCAAAAATCTTGGTTCCAACCCAGTACCATTCAAAAACTGAGCCAGAGAGTGTAGATGACTTGTCCAAGGTCACACAGCTAGTAGCTTTTCATGGGCAAAGCCTAGATTTGAGGCCTGGCAGTCTAGCTCTAGTCTGTGCCTGTAGAAGTGAACAGAGGCGGGAGGGTCTGGGCTGGCCTAAGATTAGTGCTTTGTTCTTGAGGAGGGAACAGGACTCTTCTCTTGAAGTGGGAGCTGTGTATAGTGTGGCATACCCAGCTAGGGCTGGGCTTGTTTTGGGAACACTGTGGCTCTCTGACTGCTGAGAAGGGGTTTGTGAATTTCCATATCGGATTCACGGTGGATGTTCAGCTCCATAGCAGAGCTGACACTGTGATTCCTTTTCTGGGCTCTTGTCCCTCTAGCTGTCTCAGCTCTGTGACACCAGGAGCTCCTTGGAACCCCCACATCCCCCAGAGCCGGGTGTGGTGGTGTCTGTGGGTAAGGCTGCGTGGATGCTCTGGGAGGAGGTTCATGCTAGAACCTGGCCTTCTGTGCTTACTTTCCAGCCCCAAGCCCCCAGCACCGAATCCTGCTGGACTTCCTGTTCCTGGACACAGAGTGCACTTATGACTACCTGTTCGTATATGATGGCGACTCTCCCCGAAGCCCACTACTTGCCAGTCTGAGTGGGAGCACCCGGCCCCCACCCATTGAGGCTTCCTCAGGCAAGGTTGGTGGTGACGGGCTCTGGTACCATGGAAAGAGTGTGAGGGAGAGGGACAGACATAGGAAGAAATGAAAAAGATCAGAGGGACAGAAAAAGCCACTCAGAAGACACCAGGGAAGACACAGAGGAAAGCGGAAGGTGCACACCTGTAGTCCCAGCACTCGGGGTGGGGGCGTGGAGGGGTGGCGGTGGGGTATGGGGGACGGGACACGACAAGACCCGAGGCAGGAGGGTTGCTGACGGTTTCAGAGTAGCCTGGGCCACATAGTGAAATTCTGTCTCAAACAGTAACAACAACCACAACAATCAAGACAGTCTTACATACAAAAGGAACAGAAAGGCAGTGGGGACCTGGGGATGTGGCTTAGTTGGTAGAGTGTTTGCTTAGCATGCACAAAGAGCTGGGTTTGATTCCCAGCACCATGTAAAACAAATGTAGGGGCTGGAGAGATGGTTCAACAGTTAAGAGCATTGGCTGTTCTTGCAGAAGACCCAGGTTTGATTCCTAGCACCCACATGGCGGCTAACAACCATCTGTAACTGCAGTTCCAGGGGATCCAAAGCCCTCTCCTGTCCTCCTTGGGCACTGCATGACACGGTACACATGCAAGCAATACACTCATACACGTAAAAAAATAGTAAATAAAATATATTTTTTTAAAACCCAGTGTGGTGGTACACACTTGTAATTCCAATTGGAATTACTACTTGGGAGGTGAAGGCAGGAGAATCGGAAGTTTGTCATTCTCAAGGACTGAGGAGCAGCCTAGGCTATGCGAGATTCTGTCTGAAAAATATATGAACCACAACAATAAAGGAGACCAAGAAAGGCAAAGGGCCCCTCGGGGATGGGCCCCTGCCCAGGTGCACCCTGCCCACTGTGTCCAGGTCTCTTGTGCCTGCAGATGCTGCTTCACCTCTTCAGTGATGCCAACTACAACCTGCTGGGCTTCAACGCCTCCTTCCGCTTCTCCCTGTGTTCTGGGGGCTGCCAGAGCCACGGACAGTGCAAGCCACCAGGAGTGTGTGTCTGTGAGCCGGGCTGGGGAGGCCCAGATTGCAGCCTGCAGGAGTGTTCGGCTTACTGTGGCAGCCATGGCACCTGTGCCTCGGTGAGCTGTCCCCCACTGAGTCCTCCTGAGACCCTGATCTGTGACCATATCTGTCACTTTTGACTTTGAGATAGGACCTTGTTCCTTCCTGACACCCCCTCTCCCCCTCTCCTTCCAGGTCTCACTCTGACCTGTGACTTCAGCCACACCCCACCCCTACCTGCAGCTCTCCCTTCCTGACCTCCCCTTTGGCTCTGCCCTCATCTGTATCCCACCCTTACGTGGGAGCACTGCCTGTTTTCCTCCTGATGGGCTCAGCCATTTTGTGTGGCCTTGTGTCCCCTGCCATGACTTTCTAGGCTAGCCTAGAACCCACTCATTAGCCTAGGCTAGCATCAAACTTGAGATCCTCCTGCCTTAGCTTCCTGAGTTCTGGGGCTACATGCATATGTCACCATGCCTGGGTCCCTGCTGTGACTTCTGTCTTTTCATCCCTGACCAAGGGATGGTCAAGGGATGGACTCTGGCCAAGCCATGCCCCTCCAACCTTGACCTCCCATATCTGACTGTTAGTGTATCTCACTAACGTGCTTTCATCTGTCTGTCCTTGCCTTTTCCATGGGTCTTGTCCTTTGTGTTCTGTCTGCTCTGCTCCGCCTCTGGCTGTGCCTCTGTGTCCTGTGTTTCTCTCCCTCTGTCTCCTTTCTGGCTGTCTCCTTTAACGTTCTCTCCTTTTTGGTCTTCATCTGCTACCCTGTCTGTTTCGGTTCTATTTCTCTCTGTGTCCCCTGACCCATATATCTTGTCTCTTTCTCTCCTTGCCTTTTTGTCCCCTTCTTCCCAGGCTCTGGGACCATGCCGCTGTGAGCCCGGTTTCTTGGGACATGCCTGTGACCTGCACTTGTGGGAGAACCAGGGTGCTGGCTGGTGGCACAATGTGAGTGCCGGGGACCCCGCCTTCTCTGCCCGTATTGGGGCGGCTGGTGCCTTCCTCTCCCCACCGGGGCTGCTGGCTGTTTTTGGAGGTGAGATGGGTGGGGTGTGGGAGGGTCTGGAGGGCTTTGGGCTGTGACCAAGGTTTGACAGTGCTCATCTCTTTACAGGCCAGGACCTTAACAAGGCCTTGGGTGACCTTGTCCTGTACAACTTCTCCACTAACACCTGGGAGTCCTGGGACCTGAGTCCTGCTCCGGTATGGACCCGTCCTCCACCCTGCCTGGGGTCTGTGCCCTCATGAGCCCCTGCCCTGCCAGGTCTCCTGAGTGACCCCTATCCCTTGCTCCCCCAGCCTCCACAGCCAGATCTAGAGACCTGCTTTTTCCCATATCTGTCTTCACTTGCACAAGTTTCCTTTTTTGCTCCTTTATTCCTCTTTCTAAATCCTATCATTCTCTCTCTCCCTCCGTCTTTCCCTACATCCCTCCTTCCCTCCCCTCCCTGTCCTTCCCACTTCCACCCTCCCTCCTCCTCTTCGTCCTTCTTTCTTTCCTACTCCCCCTCCCTCCTTTCTTTTCATTTCTTTGAGACAGGGTCTCACTTACTCTAGGCTAGCCTTGAACTTCTGATCCCCCCACCATGCTGGAATTGTAGATAAGCACCACCCCACCCGGTTTGCGGGTCTCCTTCAGTTTGCCTGTTTCTCTTTGACTTCTTGGTCTTTTGTTCTGTGTTGGTCTCCATTGCTCTGGGACTGTTTTTCACTCTGTCTCACTTCTAGTTTTGTCTTCCTGCTCCTCCTGCTCTCACTGTTTCTCTATGTCACCGTCTGTTTTTCTTATTCATATCT
Organism: Nannospalax galili; assembly: GCF_000622305.1. Lineage (NCBI taxonomy): Eukaryota > Metazoa > Chordata > Mammalia > Rodentia > Spalacidae > Nannospalax > Nannospalax galili. The sequence goes on along the minus strand of NW_008349082.1, from coordinate 347,601 downwards.
CATGTTTGTGTGTGCATGTATTCTCTCTCTCCCCCGTCGTTTCTCCACTGTTTCTCTATGTCACCGTCTGTTTTTCTTATTCATATCTCATGTTTGTGTGTGCATGTATTCTCTCTCCCCCCCCCCCTTTCTCTCCCCCCCCCCCTTTTTTTGAGGTAAGGACTCAGGCTCACCTGCAACTGACTCTGTAGCCCAGGCTGGCCTTGAATTCACAGCAGTCTTTTGTGCTTAGCCTCCCAAGTGTTGGGATTATAGGTATATGCCACCATGCCTGGCTTCTTGTTCTCTCTCTCTCTCTCTCTCTCCCTCTCTCCCTCTCTCTCTTTTGTTTGCTTGAAACAGGATCTCATGTAGCCCATTTAGTCTTGGATTCACTGTGTAGTCCAGGCTGGCCTTGAGCTTCTGATCCTCCTGCCTCTGAGTGCTGGTGTTATAGGTGTGCACCGTGACTGACAGTCTGCTTTTCTCTTTCTGCGTATCTTTTTGTCTTCAGTCTTTGCATCTCTCTGCTTTGACTCTCTCTGTGTGTCAGTATCTGTTGCTCTCTCCATCTCTGTCTCCTTGTCTTTTCTCCACAGGCTGCCCGTCACTCCCATGTGGCCGTGGCCTGGGCTGGCTTCCTGGTGCTGATGGGTGGCGAACTGGCCAATGGCTTGCTCACCAATGATGTGTGGGCCTTTAGCCCACTGGGCGGGGGCCACTGGGAGCTCCTAGCACCACCTGCCTCCAGCTCGTCTGGGCCCCCAGGCCTGGCAGGCCATGCAGCTACCCTGGTGGATGACATCTGGCTCTATGTGTCTGGTGGCCGCACTCAGCATGACCTCTTCTCCTCTGGCCTCTTCCGTTTTCGCCTGGACCGCACCAGCAGGGGCTACTGGGAACAGGTGATCCCAGCAGGTGGGCGGCCCCCTGCTGCCACTGGGCACTCATTGGTATTCCATGCCCCCTCCCGTACCCTCCTGGTCCACGGTGGACACCGGCCTTCCACTGCCCGGTGAGTGACCCGCCCCACATCCCTAACCTCTATCCCCCAGGGCCAGACCAGTCCCTATACTCTGGGAACCTTAGTCGTTAGAGGTCTTTGCTCACCAACAGATACCTGTAGTCCATTCCCTCACTTCTTCCTTTCTCATTCATTTGTTCTCTGGTCCCTTACTGATTCTCTTGACCAGTCATCTCCCCACACACTTCTACCCATTCATACATTCATCCAGCTCTTGTCAGATTATGCAAGGCACCAGATGTGGGTCAGACCTGGGTCCTGCTCATGGTGAATGTCTTAGTTAGGAGGGGACATAGACCTGGGCATGGTCAGTCTCAACCCTCAGTGGTGTCATAGCTCCTAAGAGACCAGAGGAGGGAAGGAAGCCCTTCCTTCGCTGAGCTCCTGCCTTGTCTTTTCCTGTAGGTTTTCTGTGCGAGTGAACTCCACTGAGCTCTTCCATGTGGATCGACGTGTGTGGACTACCCTGAAGGGCCGGGATGGCCTTCAGGGCCCACGGGAGAGAGCCTTCCACACAGCCAGTGTCCTGGGCAACTACATGGTGATTTACGGTGAGGAGACTCCTGATCCTGCTTGTCTGCCAGGGCCTGAGCCCACCCTGTGCTGAGGCTCCCAGCATGGGTGTGTCTCCCATCCCCCAGACTTGCCAGCTGTGCCCTTTTCCTCCTTCCCTAGGGGGCAATGTGCACACCCATTACCAAGAGGAAAAGTGCTATGAAGATGGCATCTTCTTCTACCACCTCGGCTGCCATCAGTGGGTGTCAGGGGCTGAACTTGCCCCACCAGGAACTCCAGAGGGTGAGTGGCTCCTCTGTTTTCTGGAGGGTTCTTGAGGGTGTCTGAATCATGGCAAGAGCCACCTCAGTCATTACCTTGGTGAGCTAGACATCCTGTTTTAGTGATCTCTGAAGGTAGGCCTGGGCTAGGATAGAGTGGGTGACCCAGGAGAAAGGTGTAGCAGTAACCAACCTAGGTATTATTTATTTATTTATTTTTAAAATATTTTATTTATTATTATGATTATGATTATGATTATGATTATTATTTTGGTCTTTGTGAGACAGGGTCCCCCTGTAGCTCCAGCTGTCCTGGAACTCAATATGTAGACCAGGCTGGCCTTGAACTCACAGAGATCCACCTGCCTGTGCCTCCCGAGTGCTGGGATTAAAGGTGTGCACCACAACGCCCGGCTTTATTATTTTTATTTTATGTGTATGAGTGTATTGTCTGCATGTATGTGAGTGCACCCGTGTCATGCAATGCTGCGGAGGTCAGAAGAGGGCTTTGGATTCCCCTGGAACTGGAGTTAAGGACGCTTCGTAGCCGCCGTGTGGGTGCTGGGAATCAAATCTGGGTCCTCTGCAAGAGCAGTCAGTGCTCTTAACTGCTGAGCCATCTCTCCAGCCCCCTAGGTACTGTTTTTAAAGTGTGTGTGTGTGTGTGTGTGTGTGTGTGTGTGTGTGTATCTTCATCTGTGTGCATGTGTGGAGACCAGAGAACAACCTCAAATGTCATCCTCAAGAAGCGGTCTACCTCTTGAGACAGTGGTTGTTAGCCACCTTATGGATGCTGGAAACCGAACCCTGGTCCTCTGCAAGAAGAGTCAGTACTCTTAACTGCTGAACATCTCTCCAGCTTGAGGACTCTTGATTGTGACAGAAACCCTGTTAGCTGGAGTAAGCACAAAGGAGGACTTCTTGATTCGTTTGGGTGAAAATGTCAGGCTGGGCTAGATCCAGGTGCTCACCTTAGCCAATTCTCTTCAGTTCTCAGCTGGATTCCCTTCTACCCCTAGCTGACTTGTCATTTATTTATTGCTTGCCATGATGTATATGTGTGTGTAAGTCAGGATAACTGATGGAGTTGGTTCTTTCCTTCCATTGTGTGGGTCTAGGGGATTGAACACAGTCTGTCAGGCTTGGTGGCAGGCTCCTTTACCTGCTGAGCCATCTTGCTGGCCCCTGGCTTGTCTTTTGTAGATGGTCACCAACAGCTCTTGTCTAGAGGGGGTGGGGATAGTGGTAGTGGTCTGTAACCCCAGCACTCAGGAGGCTGAAGCAAGAGAATCATGAGTTTGAGGCTAGCCTGGGCTACAGATTGAGAACCTGTCTCCAAAAATCCAGAAACCAAGCAAAACAAAATTAAAGTGCCCAGAGGGAGGAAACTCGCTATGGTTTCCTACCTTGAACTAGTTCCCAAGACTGGCAGACCTAAGCTAAGGCCCTACTTCTACCTAATAACTTTGCATACATCCCTTGGATTGAGTTTGGGAAAGGGTGATTTTCCCTAGGAATCAGGGCAGTCATCAGAGGTGAGGCTGGGCCTGGATAGACAAGAGCAGACATAAGCAGGTGAGATCTAGGCAGCCTTCTGGGGGCTCTCCCATTCTCTTAGCTCCACAAGGGCAGGATGATGGTTCTATGTATAGGGAAAGAAACCAAGACTCAGAGAGGTTGAGTCTCCTTCCTGCCCAAGACCACACAGCTTGTAGTCGATTTGAATCCACCTCTCTCTTGTCCAAAGATCATGCTACTTCTGAGATGATTTGAGCAAGTAATGGGGCTGCAAGAGAAGTGGAAGAATTAGTGCAGAGCCTGGCGGCTGGTAGGGTCTCCTTGGTGAGGACTGAAGCGGCAACCAGCAGGCTAGGCTGTTAGGAGGGTCAGGCGCCCCCTGGCAGGAGAGCCATGATGTTAGAG
>NW_008349082.1:331504-343836 GCF_000622305.1 Nannospalax galili | reverse complement strand
CGGGGGGGGGGGGTGTTCTACTGTTCTTGACTGTATTTTCCTAGGTCGAGCAGCGCCTCCCAGTGGCCGGTACTCACACGTGGCAGCTGTGCTTGGTGGCAGTGTCCTGCTGGTGGCTGGGGGATATAGTGGCCGGCCTCGTGGGGACTTGATGGCCTATAAGGTGCCCCCCTTCGTGTTCCAGGCACCTGCCCTGGATGTGAGCACTGGTATGGTGGAGAGGGTGGCCATGGGAGGAGGTAGCATGGTCTCTACAGAGGAAGGTGAAAGTGGGGAGAAGTGGGGGCACCCCTGGAGTAGAGGGTCCTTTGGGGCTGGGGGTAGAATAGGTGGGGTTCTCAAGGTGCTGAGCACTTGGGATTCCCTGGGGTTCACAGGGAGCAAGAGTTGGCAGATACTGGGTCTGAGTAGCAGTGTCCTGTTCTGTGCCCTGTCTCCCTGCAGTACCACTTGGACTACTGTTCCATGTACACAGACCACAGTGTCTGCTCCCGAGACCCCGAATGCAGCTGGTGTCAGGGGGCCTGTCAAGCTGCACCCCCTCCTGGGACCCCCTCAGGAGCTGTGAGTGACTACCCCTGACCCTCCGTCCACTAGACAGAGGCCTTCATCTCCCTCTAAGTGGTCAGCCACCCATGATCCTCATTCCTGCCTCCTGACTGGCGCCAACCCAGACTCTTCACCTCCCCCTCCACCCCATCCCTTTATGCTTAGGAGCCTGTCCCTGGATCCCCAGACCTTGTTTTTGACCTTCTGTATGCCACCTCTGCTCCATGTCTCTTGTTCTCCTACTTGCCTGGCCTTCCATCCCAGGACTGTGTATCTGCAGCCCTGCCCTGATCAGATCCCTTCATCCCCAGAGGACAGTGTACCCTGACTCCACTCCTTCTTGCAGTGTCCAGCGGCTAGCTGCCTGGGCCTGGGCCGCCTCCTAGGTGACTGCCAGTCATGCCTGGCCTTCAGCAGCCCCACAGCTCCTCCCCGGGGGCCTGGTGCCCTGGGCTGGTGTGTGCACAACGAGAGCTGCCTCCCTCGGCCTGGTGAGTGTTGAGCAGTGGTGGGGATGGAGGTAGGTAGGTGCACCCCAAACTGACCCTCCAGCACTCCCCCCCCACACCCTTGTCCTCTCAGAACAGGCCCGCTGCCGAGGGGAGCAGATCTCAGGCACTGTTGGCTGGTGGGGGCCAACACCTGTCTTCGTCACTTCCCTGGAGGCCTGCGTCACCCAGAGCTTCCTGCCTGGCCTGCACCTGCTCACCTTCCAGCAGCCACCCAACATTTCTCAGCCTGACAAGGTGGGGACCAGATGGACCTGGTGATGGGGTGAACAGTTCTGGGCCTAGGGTTGGTTCTTTTCTGCTGGGTTTTTCTTTTTTTTCCTTTGGTCCTGGGAATGGAACCTGGAGCTTTGTGCTTGCTAAATATATACTCTACCTCTGAGCTACAGCCTAGTCAAAATGAATCCTTATCACTCAAGAGCCCGAATGAGAGACTTAACATTCAAGGGTCTAATTTGTCTTATGGAACTGAAAAATAAACAAAAAGAAGAAAAGAAAATGCTGATGTGGTAGTATATGCCTGAGATCCCAGCACTCATGAAACCAAGGATTGCAGTGAATTCCAGCCCAGTCTCAAACACAGTGAGACCCTGTCTCAAAAAAATAAAGATAAAAATGTGTGGGAGCCAGGCATGGTGGTGTGCTGCCTGTAATCCCAGCACCTGGAAGGCAGAAGCAGGAGGATCACAGCAAGTTAGAGGCCAACCTAGGCAACCTAATGAGTTCCACACCAGCCTAGGTTATAGAGTAAGACCCTGTCTCAATAACAAAATTGTGTGTGTGTACTTTAAAGAAACCATAAACAGCTGGGTGTGGTGGTGCATGACTGTAATCCCAGAATTTGAAAAGCTCAGACAGGAGGATTCTCCAGAGCTGGAATTAACTGGCAGTGAGCCACCAGATGTGGGTACTGGGAGCTGAACTCTGGTCCTCTGCAAGAACAAGTATGTGCTCTTAACTACTGATCCATCTCCCCAGCCGCTCCAAGACTTACTTTATTTTTATTTCATGTGTAAGAGTGTTTTGCCTGTATGTGTGTAAGTGCACCACATGGTTACAGTGCCAGAGGAGGCCAGGAGAGGTCATTGGATTCCTTGGAATTGGAATTTTTGACCATAGTTAGCTGCCATGTAGGTGCTGGAAACCAAACCTAGGTCCTCTGCAAGGGCAGTGAGTGCTCTGAACCACTGAGCCATCTCCAGCCACGCCCAAGAATTTTTTTTATTGTGATGAAATACACATAAAATTTACTGTCACATTTAGCACACTCAAAATAGTCTACAACAGAACATTTTTTATTGCCCCAAATCAACTCTTATTAAATAATTACTTCCCGTTCTCTCTTTCCCGAACCTCTTGGCCTCCACTCTGGACCTTTGGTATAGATGGAGTCATGTGATATGTGGCCTTTTGTATCTGGTTTCCTTCACCCAGCTAATGTCTCGGGGGCTCATTCATGCTATAACTTCACTCAAGCTGGACATGGCACACATCTGTGATCCCAGCACTCAGTAGGCTAAAGCAGGAGAGCGGGATCTCGAGTTCAAAGTCAGCTTGTGCTATGTAGTGAGACTTGTTTGCAAAACGAAACAAAGCAAAACAAAAATCAGAGAAACTTCATTCTTTTTTTTTTTTTATAACAGAATGATAATCATTTTGATATACAATATTCATTTATCCATTCATCAGCCACTGGACATTTGGACTGTTTATGGCTATTTAAGTCTGCTGTGAACATTCCTATATGAATTTGTGTTTGAATACTTTTTTAATTCTTGGAGACATAGACCTCATTGTGGAATGGTAATTCTGTCTTTAGCTTAATGAGAAACCATCAAACTTTTCCACAGCAGGCTTTCTACTGATTTTAACACAGTGTGCTGCTGTGCCTCTCGAATTTCAAAATGCTCACAAACCACAAGAAGGGCCAGTGAAATGGCTCAATGAGTAAACATGCTGGCCACATAAGCCTGGAGGCCTGAGCTCAATGCCTGGAACTCACCTAAAGGTAGAAGGAGAGAACCAACTCCATGAAGTTGTCCTTTGACCTCCACACACGCGCCACAGCACCCTCATACCTACACATATACATGTACATCATACATACACACATACAATAATAATAAAAATTTGAAAACACCACTGAGTGATACAAGCAGAAGGTGAGTAGAAGGTCATTAATAGTGCTTGCTGCACAAGCATGAGAACTTGAGTTCAGACAGTCAGGAAATAAGGTGGGGTGGGGTAGAGGGGCACAACCCATGTCCTTGTCTGGCCTCATACAGGGGCACACATTCCTACATACATGCATCTACATGCATATCACACACACACAAACACACAAAGTTTCCCATTACTCCATTCTCCACCCCTGCAATGGCCCCAAACTACCTAGCTCCAGCATCCTCTAGCTTAAGACCACCATAACTCCCTAGGAGATTGATTTTAGTTTCTTGTATCCTTCCGTAGTCTACCTCCTCAAGTGCATGTGTAACATCTCACTAATTTTCTTTGTTACAGAAAACTGCTCTTCTGAAATAGACATTTGTATATCTTTGAAAAATGAAATTGCAGCTTTATATTCTTCCCAAGCTACTAATAAAGTTGTATTTGGCAATGGCAATCCTAACTTTTAACATTATGTAAAAATAGTTGGCCTTCTTTATAAAAGCAACCTAGAGATCCCCAAGAAAGTTGTGTGAAACTCTTTCTTTTGGACTCTTCTTACCTTGCAAAATTATCATACATAAGAATAAAAAAATTCAAAGATTTATTACATAACTTACACTAAAATTCACAAAGTTGCAACTGTACATTTTATATTTTGCACAACGATAATCACAAAATGTATAAAGGTGGCATGTTAGGTACTTTGCAACTAACAACCGCTATGAAGATGTTGTGCGATTGAATGATGATAAGCTGTTTATAAAATATGTGATAAATAGATTTATCTATTGACACTACAACTGGAAGGTACACATTACCAGGTTATGCTCTCACACAGGGCAGTAGTGGGCAACGCTGACAGACTCCTCTCCACAGCTTTCCTCAGCTGCTAAACCAGGCTCAGCTGTGGTTTCATCTTTTCATTTCCTTCCTGTCCTCATCCTCTTTCCCGTCTTCCTCCTGTCTGCCATTGCCCTGCTCTTTCCCTCCTTCCTAAGCTCAGCTTCCTCATCATCCTCCTCCTCCTCTGTCTTTCACACCTCCTCTTCGCTCCCCCTTTCTCCTCCTTCTCTTCTCCCTCCGGTTCCCTCCCACCTCCTTGTCATTCTCCTCCTTCCCACCTTCTCCCTCTTGGTCATTGTCTCCTTCCTCTTCACTCTGTCTTCACATCCCCTCCTCCTCTCCTTCCCTCCCTGCTGCACCTTTTCCCCTTTCAGCTCTTCTCCCTTTGTGCTGTCTTCTCCTTCCCTCACTCTTACCTCCGTCCTCATCTCCATCGTCATCTTTCTCTATCTCATCTGTAGCACCGTTCCCGTCGTCTCCTTTTTCTTCTGTATGTTGGATGTTTTCGTCTTTCTGGTCCTTCTCATCATCTCCTCCTCCTGCTGCCACTGTTTCTTTTCTCCCCCTCCTTCTCCAGTGTCTTCATTTTTCTCCTCTTTTGCTTCCTCTGATCCTTTTTCAGGAATGGGTGCCTCAATCATGTTGGCCTCTCCATTTTCCGAGTTTTCAGTGATGCGTTCTTCTTTAACATCTTCCGTCTTGGTTTCAAGAATTGCTCTGGCACTTGCATCTTCGTTTACTTCCACTGCAACATTTTGGGTCTTCGTTTTCCTTGAAGGTCACAGGCATAGCAGACAGTCTGGCTGATCTTCTCTTTGGCTCCCGACTCCCATCACCTGCAGCCTTTCTCTTGGGCATTGTGGTGGCTCTCTGCTGGAGATCTTCAGGCAGGAGGAAAAAGCCGAGAGCAGTGTTCGCCCAACCACTCTGAGAGCGACTGAGTTTTCCTTCCTTCTTTTGACAGGGTCTTAACTGTGTAGCCCTACCTGGCCTGGAACTTGCTATGTAGACTGGACTGACCTTGAACTCATAGAGATCCCCTGCCTCTGCCTCTGGAATGCTAGGATTAAAGGTGTGCGCTGCCACTCCTGGCTGCCACTTCTTTTTCAAAATATAATTTACTATTTTTTTATATATATATTTTATTTTTATATTATGTGTATGAGTGTATTGCCTGCATGTATGTGCGTGCACCCGTGTCATTCGTTGCCTGAAGAAGTCAGAAGTGGGCATCAGATCCCCTGGAACTGGAGTGATGGATGGTTGTTAGCTGCCATGTGGGTACAGGGAACGGAACTAGTCCTCTGCAAGAACAGCCAGTGTTCGTAACCGTTGAGCCATCTCTCTAGTTCCCTTAAAAAAATTTATTTTTAATCTCACCAAGATCTCAGAGGTCTCACCAAGTTGCCTGGGTTGGCCTTGAACTTGCAGTTATCCTCCAGCCTTTCCTCTTAGTGCAGGGATTAGAGGTGTGACTACTCTCCTGGTTCTAATTTCTGTCTTTCACTCTAATCCCTAGGAACTTCACCATAACTGACCAGATCTCCTACAAAAATAAAATAAATTAATAAATAAGTAAATAAAATAACCCCAAGCCAAAAACAGCTATAGGCCATTTTGTACTGTACAATTCCCTCTCCCTCTCCCTCTCCTTCTCCCTCTCCCCTCCCCCCTCCCCCTCCCCCTCCCTCTATCTCTGTCTCCCTCTCCCTCTCTCATAGTCTAGGTGGCCCTTAGACTCCTTCCTCCATCTCCTGGGATTGCAAGCATCTCTCACCTTGCTACCTTGCACTTCTCTTTTTAAACATCTATGTAACAGTCTATTTACATTCAAATGCTGTACGGCTGTAGTTTGTTTATTCGTATTTTGGGATAAGATCTGGCTGTGTAGTGGAGGCTGGCCTTGAATGCCATGTGGCCCAGACTGGCTGCAATCCTTTTGCCTAAGCTTTCTGAGTGCTGGATTTATAGGTATAAGCCCTCAAGCCCAGGTTCTATAGTTTATTTAAATAGTCTCCAGTGGTAAATAATTTAGTTCTATTTTTCTGCTAATACAGAATCAGATACTATCAAATAAATCATGTACTGTGTTTGTCACTAGGAATGTTGGGACTGGCTTTGGAAGGGCTTGGGTGGAAACGTAGGGAATTGGGGCCAAAGATACTGAAGGGTCCAGTCTTCAAGTTATAAAAAGTTTTTTATTAGGGTGTGTGTGTGTGTGCACGCGTGCACGCCTGGTGCATACATGTAAGTCAGAGGACAACTTTGTGGAGTTGGCTTTCTTCTACCTTTATAAAAGGGTTCCAAGGATTGAACTCAGATCTCCAAGTTTACATGGCAGATACCTTTACCTGCTGAACCATCTTGCCAGCCCTTCAGTCTTCCAAGTTTTCAAGTGACCTAAAGATGAATTTGGGTTAGGGGTCAAGGTGGACCCTGTTTGTATTGTCTGAATTTGGTCTTGACATTTCCAGACATTGGTCTGAATTTTGTCTTGACATTGCCCAGAGCAATGGTGGGCAGGCTGTCTAAACTGCCCCATATCAGTTTCTCATTTGGTGAAGGAGATTGTGCTGTCCTGTCTTCTCTAGTTCTGATGTGGCCTGGGGAGGCGGGGTGTCGGAACTTAAGAGCAGTCCAGAGAGGTGCTCACACACACATCCCTGGTCGGTACAGGTCTCAATTGTCCGAAGTACAACCATCACCTTGACACCCAGCCCAGAGACAGACGTGTCCCTGGTCTACCGTGGCTTCATCCACCCACTGCTGCCGGGAGGGCCTGGTGGACCTGGGTCTGAGGACGTTGCAGTGTGGGCTCGGGCCCAGCGCCTACATGTCCTGGCCCGGATGGCCCGAGGCCCTGATTCTGAGAACATGGTGAGGGAGTCTAGGACATTCTGGGGTGATTTGGATAAATATGGGTATGGGTGTGATTTGGGGCATCTGTGGTGATACCAGGGCTCTGGGGGACAATGGTAAGCATTCAAGCATAGGCTATATCCTTAGAGGAAGAAGAGGACTGTGGGGTTTTCAGCTGTGAACAGAATTTGGGAGAATTATTGGGAAGGTGGGGAAGGTCTGAGTTACCAACTCAGGGTCCCCTGAGAAGGAGGTGGGTCATGGGGAGGGGTGGCAGGTTCTTATAGTCTAAGGAGTCCTAAGGCTCTCTTCCCAGGAGGAACTGGGGTTCTTGAGAGGCTTGGGGGTCTGGGGCAGGAGCATAGGAGCATGGGGTTTAAGGTCCTTCCTTTTGCTGACTCCATCTCAGGAGGAGGTTGGACGCTGGGTGGCCCAGCAGGAGAAGGAGACAAGGCGGCTGCAGCGCCCTGGCTCTGCTCGCCTCTTCCCACTGCCAGGGAGAGGCCACAAGTATGCAGTGGAGATCCGGGGTCAGCTCAACGGCTCGGCAGGCCCTGGGCACAGCGAGCTTACTCTCCTTTGGGATCGGACTGGTGTGCCAGGCGGCAGTGTGAGTGCCCAGCCCAGCCTCTGACTCTACTCCTAGGCCCTGGCCTCAAATCCTCTTGGTTTTCCAAGTTCTAGGCCATAAACTCTTAAATTACTTGATTCTGACCTTGATTCCTGGCCTCATCACTGGTCCTCACCTTGAACCTACCAGACGTCAACCTCTGTTCCCCAGATCTTGATCTCATTTCCATATTCTTTTCTGGGAGATGCTGGAATGGAACCCAGGGCCTTCTGCTTGCTAGCAAGCGCTCTACCACTAAGCTACAACCCCAGCCCCTCACTGGTAGAGTCTAGGCAAGAACTCTACAGCTAAGCCATGCCCTCAAACCCCTCATTGGTGGATTCTAGGCAAACGCTCTTACCGTTGAACCCACCATCACTGCCCAGCCCCTCACCAGTAGATTCTAGGCAAGTGCTTTACCACTGATCCACATCCCCAGCCCCTCATGTGGTGGATTGTAGGCTAGTGCTCTGCTCCTGAGCTATACCTATCCCCTCTCCATATTCTGGCCCCAGTCCCTATCTTCTGGGTCTGCCTCTGACCCCTGCCCTCCGTACTTTGACCCCTAGTTTCTAGAGTCCTTCAGACCCTGGCCCCCTTTTGTGTGCTGTTGTCTTAAATCCCCATTAGAGTTTACATCCTGTCCCTAAACCCTTAGCTGCAATCACCATCTCCATGTTGACTGTACCTCAAAGCCTGACCCCTGGTCCTCTTCTGTGCTTCCCCCAGGAGATCTCCTTCTTCTTCCTGGAGCCCTACCGTTCCTCTGCCTGCACCTCCTACTCCTCCTGTCTGGGCTGCCTGGCTGACCAGGGCTGTGGCTGGTGCCTCGGCAGTGCCACCTGCCACCTGCGTCAAGGCAGGGCCCACTGTGAAGATGATGGGACCGGCGAGTCCCTGTTGGTGCTGGTGCCTGCCCTCTGCCCACTCTGTGAGGAGCATCGTGACTGCCACGCCTGCACTCAGGTGCCTGCTGGGTCACAGTGGGAAGAGGGTGTCCCAAGAGGAGGCAGCCAGAGCAGGGACTGGGACAGAGACCCCTGTAGGTGGCACAGGCAACAGAGGGGCCCTGGTGAAGGCAGACAGCTGTGTCTGCTGTCCTTGGTCTGCAAGAGCTAAATAGGGAGTGGAGGAAGAGGGGCTGGGAAGTTGGGCAGCTGGGAGTCAGGATGGGCTGCAGGAAGGGCTAGCGATACCACTGAACTCCCTTTACCAGCAAGACCACAGGCAGCCCGGAGCAGGTCCTCAGGCCTGCTATCCCCGGCTGATGGCATCCATCTTCCTCTGCTCTGCCTTGTATTCCTGGGGAGCATTTGTTCCAGTGACCAGCAGGGGAGCCACAAGCCCCAGTTTCTTCTCACTCAGTCCCAGGAAAGAACAATCTCCCTTTCTGTCTCACCCACCCCCAGAGTCATGTTTCATTGACTCTTATAGCCGTGCTTGGCCTCCAACCCATGATCCTCCTGCCTCAGCCTTCTGAGTGCTGGGATTACTGGCATGTGCCACCACATTGGGCTTCTGGTTGGGTTTAGGCAAGGTTAGAAGGAGTGTGGCCTCTTGCCCCTCTCTGGATCCCAAGAATTTTGACCCCCTCCCCGCAGTCCACTGTACGGCCAATGCACACAGATGTCTGCTCCTGTCCAAAGAAGGAGTGAGAGCTGGGTAGCCAGGACACAGATGTCTGATTGAAGGAGGGCTCCAGGGAGGTGGGCACTGGGAGGAGGTGGTTGGAGGTGGACTAGGGGCGGGGGAGAGAGGCAGCTGGTTCTTAAGCAGGTGATAGGTTGGGCCGACTCCTTGTCTCCCCACCTCAGGACCCCTTCTGTGAGTGGCATCAGAGCACCAGCCGCAAAGGGGATGCAGCGTGCAGCCGGCGTGGCCGGGGTCGTGGTGCTCTGAAGAACCCCGAAGAATGTCCCCCACTCTGCAGCCAGTGAGCCCAGCTGGGCCCGGGAGTGGGTGGGTGTGCACGGGGGTGTGGGCTGGAGTGACTTGGCCCTGCTTCCCCAATCCCCAGGCGCCTGACCTGTGAGGACTGCCTGGCCAACTCTAGCCAGTGTGCCTGGTGCCAGTCCACTCATACCTGCTTCCTGTTCGCTGCCTACCTGGCCCGGTACCCACACGGAGGCTGCCGTGGCTGGGACGACAGGTGCGCTCCCCAGATTGGGGGCTGATGGAGTGGAGCTGCCAGTGGGGGAGGGTCCTGGGCTCTGACTCCTCCCACTTATCACCCTGCAGTGTGCACTCAGAGCCACGGTGCCGGAGCTGTGGTGGCTTCCTGACTTGTCATGAGTGTCTGCAGAGCCACGAGTGCGGTTGGTGTGGCAATGAAGACAACCCCACACTGGGACGGTGAGGAGCCTGACTGGTAGGGTGGGTGCCTGGCTCTCCCCGCTTGGTGATTCTAATGGCCTCTGTTTCTCTGCCCTGTTGCCCTGTCCCACGTCCTGTGACCACCCTGTTTCCCGACTGCCCTCCATTTCTGCTTTTTTCCCCTTTCCCCTCTTTTTTCTCCCACTCTTTCCCGTCATGGTTTTCTTCCTTCTTTCCTTTCTGGTCTGTCTGTCCCCATCTCTGTCACTGTTTCCCTGGCTGTCTCCTGTTTCTATGTGTTCCTCTTGATCTCCCAATCCACAGGTGTCTACAGGGGGACTTCTCAGGGCCCCTGGGTGGGGGCAACTGTTCCCTGTGGGTGGGAGAGGGCCTGGGGCTGCCTGTGGCCCTCCCTGCCCGCTGGGCTTATGCCCGCTGTCCAGACGTGGATGAATGTCGCCTGGGCTTGGCACGGTGTCACCCAAGAGCAACCTGTCTAAACACACCTCTCAGCTATGAGTGTCACTGCCAGCGAGGCTACCAGGGCGATGGCATCACACACTGCAACCGCACGTGAGTGAGATGTTGGGTTGCCATGGAAATGTCGTCCCAGGGCTGGAACTCAAGATGGAGGGAGAGGAAGCCATCATGCATGATGCTGGGCTCTCTGTGGAACCAGCATTCCCAGTTAGCCTGGAGTTTTCACTCTGTAGACAAAGATCTCAACAGATTAGCAAGATTCCCCCAAAGTAACCCTGGTTACTATGGAAACAGGACACTCATAGATAGTGGGCTATCATCTTCAGAATTGCCATGGAGTTGGAAGAGGGCTCAGTTGAAAGGGAGTTTTCACAGTGGTGATATATGGTTTCTATGGATACAGCCATCCCCACGTGTGATGAGTTGCCTTGGAAACAGGTTTACCCACATAGTACAGAGAATGGAAGAAGGCAGACGCTTGTGAGGGTGTTGCAGTGGGTGGAGATGATGGGGTGCTTTGGGGACTCTGGGCCCACCCAGCCTTTTCTCCATCCCTGTATGATCCCTCAGGTGCCTGGAGGACTGTGGCCACGGTGTGTGCAGTGGCCCCCCAGACTTCACGTGTGTGTGTGACCTGGGCTGGACATCTGACCTGCCCCCGCCCACACCTGCCCCTGGACCCCCTGCTCCCCGTTGCTCTCGAGACTGTGGCTGCAACTTCCACAGCCACTGCCGCAGGCGGGGGCCTGGCTTCTGTGATGAGTGCCAGGGTGAGCAGCGGTGTCCTGAGCCCCACGCCCAGCCCGTGGGACCTCCTTTCTTCTCAGAGCTGCAGCTTCTCTCTGAGTCTCCCCTCAGGTGGTGCTGAGTCCCCCACCCAGGCCCTGCTCCTGCCCTATCCCTCTGGTTTGGCCTAACTCCCCTCTCTTGGGACTTGCTATTTCTCTGCTGACCCAGGCCTTGTTTGGCTCTTCGAAGCATCTGGGGAGAAGGTCAGGGATTAGCTGAGTCAGGTGGTCTAGACCTCTTCCTTCCCTTGCCTCTGACTTCATGCCTCGCCACAGATTGGACTTGGGGGGAACACTGTGAACGGTGCCGGCCTGGCAGCTTTGGAAATGCAACGGGCTCAGGTGGCTGCCGGCCCTGCCAGTGCAACGGGCATGGAGACCCTCGCCGTGGCCACTGTGACAACCTCAGTGGGCTCTGCTTCTGCCAGGACCACACTGAGGGTGCCCACTGTCAGATCTGTTCCCCAGGCTACTATGGGGATCCCCGGTGAGCCAGGGGCCCGTAGGGCTGAACAGAGTGGGCTGAGGGATCGTGTGGGCTAAGACAGTACTGGTCTGACTCTGGCTTTCCTGTATCTACAGGGCTAGTGGCTCCTGCTTCCGGGAGTGCGGGGGTCGTGCCCTCCTCACCAATGTGTCCTCAGTGGCTCTTGGATCCCGCCGATTTGGGGGGTTGCTGCCTCCAGGTGGTGGGGCAGCAAGAACTGGGCCTGGCCTGTCCTATTGTGTGTGGGTTGTCTCGGCCACTGAGGTGCTACAGCCCTGTGCTCCTGGGACCCTCTGTCCCCCACTCACCCTTACCTTCTCTCCTGACAGCAGCACCCCCTGCACGGTGAGCACCAAGGGGACTAGGGTTCAGCTTTTAAGCCAGAACCATGTCCCCTTTCCGGTCTGGATCCCCAAAAGATCCTGACCCCCCACGTCATTGTTTTTTTAATTCTTCCTGTCCCCAACTGTGTTCCCTTGTTCTGGGCCCACAGACACACCCATTTCCTAGTTCTTTTTCTGTTTCCTCAGCTCCTTCCCCTCATTCCACAGATCCTTAAACACCCTTCCCAGACCAGGAGTGATCAGTTCTTATATTTTGTGTGCTAACCCTGATCTGTTAGTAGCATCTTTCAGGAATTGTATCGAGAAAGGTTTGGTGCAAGAGTGCCTGATAAATTAGCCATGTCTGCTTTGGACACAGGATGCTGGGGGTGGGGAGGGGTG
>NW_008349082.1:298705-331388 GCF_000622305.1 Nannospalax galili | reverse complement strand
GGGGGCGTGGGGGTGGGGAGGTGGCCTCTCTGCCACAATGCAATGGCCTGCCTTGCATGTTCGAGTAGTCCATTTCCCAGACTCAGGTTGTCTGCTGTCATTCCTTCCCTTCCTTACTCCCTCCCTTTATTCCTCCTTCTCTCCCTCCTTCTCTCCCTTCTCTCCCTTCTCCTCCCTCCCTCCCATCCTTCCTTCCTGATACAGGGTCTTACTTTGTAGCCTAGGCACATAGTGAATTCACAGTCCTGCCTCAGCTTCCTGTGTTGCTGAGGTTGTAGGCACATTCCACTGCACCCAGTCCTGTTCTCTCTTCTTCAGTCCCTCCTCCACCCAGACTCCAAACAATCCTCTTTTTAATCCTCCTAGTCTCCTAACACTTGATTCTATACACTTCCAGCTCAGCTACGTCTTGGCCTTTGATGGATTCCCACGCTTCCTGGACACTGGTGTCGTCCAGTCAGACCGTAGCCTCATAGCTGCCTTCTGTGGCCAGCGGCGGGACAGACCCCTCACTGTGCAGGCCCTGTCTGGTATGGGGGCTGGGGGGAGTGAGTTCTCTTTGTCTTGGGCCTCCTCCCACCTGTCAACATTGGGGATGGAATCCAGTCCAGGGTCTCTTGCATGCTAGGCAAGTGGTCTACCACTGAACCACACCCAGCCCATCAGGTAGAGTCTAGACAAGCATTCTCCCCTTAAGTCTCATCCTAGCCCTTGTCCTGCTTTTTGTTTTGATTTTGTTTTGTTTTAGTCCTGGGCTTCGTATCCTGAGCCTCTGAACCTGTCATCTAATCGAGTGTGGAGCACAGGTCCCAGTTCAGGGACTGCCATGGGCTTACAGGCAACACAGTCCTTTACGTGGGTGATGCAGCTCCTCTCCATCTCTAGACTTCAGTTGAGATGAAAATAGCAAGAGGACCAAACAGGGCATGTCTTTGAGGCATTTAGAATGTGGCTGGTATGGAACCCTGAGCATCTCCTTAGCCTAATGTTCTCAACAGGGGGTTTTTGTCCCTCAAGGAACATTTGGTGGAGTCTAGGGACATTTTGATTAGTGATTAAGGGTGCTGTGACATCTGACAAGTAGACACAGATGTGATGTTCATTCTTATAACACAGAAAGAATACTGTATTCACACCAAAGAATGACCTGACCCCCAGCATCCACAGGGCTGAGAGGATGAGAGCCCTGCTTAGGAGATGGAGATGCGGGAGAAATAGACACAGAAAAGACTTTGTTACCTGTGGTGGCTAAAGGGCCAGGCTTTGGAAATGTTTCTCTTTGTGTTGTGGCTCAGAGCAGTTGTGTGACATTAAAGGCGAAGGGGTGATTAGAGATGGTTTGCTAGAGACGGTATGAAACCCCGGGCCTCAGAAGAAGCCTCTAGAAGTGAGTGGATGCCACAGCATTCGATCAGTGTTAACTGAGCATCTGCGCTGAGCTGAGCTGAGTCAGACACTGGGGTGCAGCAGTGAGCAAGGGACATCCGCACCGCCCTGATGGGCTGGGGGTAAAAGGGAACAAACTGCTTGGAGCAATACCCAGGCTTAGAAGAGTTGGTTTTTCACTGAGACAGTGGAAGGGAATGAGTTCCTGACCTCCTCTGGAGAGCTGTGGGGCTGGGAAGGGCTTCTTTGAAGAGCGGAATTGAGCTAGAGACAGAGGGTCAGAGGCATGGGGAGGGCAGCTTCTCCAGGCACGAGAGCAGCAGGTGCCAAGGCCCTGAGGGCAGGGTGGAGGAGCCAGTATTGGGGTGCACAGGATGGTGAAAGTGGGAGGCCCTGAGTTCAGAGGAGTCTTTAGGCCCTTATGGGCACCAGAAAGGGACTTTGGACTTTTGAAAGACAGTCCTGATATAGCCCAGATGGCCTCAAACTCACTATAATCCTCTTGCCTCAGCCTCCCAAGTAATGGGATAGCAGGGATGCACTACCGTGTGGCTGCCTTCCTTCTCTCTCTCCCTCTGTCCTTTCTCCCTTCCTTTTTTGAAATAGGGTCTCACGTAGTACAGGTCAGTTTTGAACTCACTATGTAGCCAAATATGACCTTGAACTCCTGATCTTCCTGCCTCTACCTTAGTGCTGGGAGATATATATGGTCTTTTTTTTTTTTTTGGTCTTTTTGAGACAGGGTCTCCTGTAGCCCCAGCTGGCCTGGAACTCACAGAGATCTGCCTGCCTCTGCCTCCCGAGTGCTGGGACTAAAGGCGTGCACCACCTTGCCTGGCCTATATATGGTCTTTTTGAGACAGGGTTTCCTTATAGTCTCAACTGGCCTGGAACTCACTATATAGATTAGGCTGGCCTCGGACTCACAGAGATCTGCCTGCCTCTGCCTCCCATGTGTTGGGATTAAAAGGCTTGTACCACTGCACCTGGTTTAAAAAATATTTTATTATTTTTATTTTATGTGTATGAGTGTATTGCCTGTATGTATGTAAGTGCACCTGTGTCATGTGTCTGACCCATGTGTCTGACCCATGGAGGTCAGAAGAGGGTGTCAGATTCAGATCCCCTGGAATTGGAGTTATAGATGGTTGTTAGCTGCCATGTGGGTGTTGGGAATTGAACCCAGGTCCTCTGTAAGAGCAGCCAGTGCTCTTAACTGTTGAGCTATCTCTCCAGCCCTGAGTGCAGGGATGTTAAGCATGTGCCAACATGCTTGGTTTTATGCAGTGCTTGTGACTGAACCCAGGGCTTTGTCCATGCTATGCAAGCACTCTACCAACTGAGCTACACCTCAGTCCCTCCCTCCCTCCCTCCCTCCCTCTCTCCCTTCCTTCCTTTTCTTTCTTTCTGCTTTGAGGCAGGGTCTCATGTAGCTCAGGCTGGCCTTGAACTCCTGATCCTCCTGCTTCTGCCCCTGAGTGGTAAAGTTATAGGCATAGACCATCACAACACTCTTTTTCAGGAAAGGTGGCCTTACATAAAAGCAGTATGGCACTGTGGAAGGTTTGCACTTGCCCATGATAGGGTCAGGTTCATGACTATAAGATCACAGGGCCTGTTGGAGGGCAGAATATAGGGCAGCCAGGAGATGGTGGGATATGGTGCTGGTGTAGGGGAGATGAGACACTGGCTTGGATGACAGCTCAGGTGATAGCGA
Source organism: Nannospalax galili (assembly GCF_000622305.1). Lineage (NCBI taxonomy): Eukaryota > Metazoa > Chordata > Mammalia > Rodentia > Spalacidae > Nannospalax > Nannospalax galili. The sequence goes on along the minus strand of NW_008349082.1, from coordinate 328,285 downwards.
CAGTGAGTGGATAGAGAAATTTAGTATTTTTGTTTGTTCTTTTTTTTTTGGTTTGGTTTGGTTTTTTGAGACAGGGTTTTCCTGCAGCCCCCACTTGTCTGGAACTCACTCACTATGTAGACCAGGGTGGCCTCAGTCTCACAGAGAACTGCCTGCCTTTGCCTCCTGATGCTGGAATTCAAGGTCTGCTCTACCATGCTTGGCCCTGTTCATTTGTTTTTGAGATAGGCACTCGCTTATGTAGCCCTGGCTGGCCAGGAACTGCCTATGTAGGCCAGGCTGGCCTCCAGCTCACAGACATCTACCTGCTTCTGCCTCATAAATGCTGGGAATAAAGGTGTTGGCCATTATACCTGATTTATCCTTTATTACTATTTTTGTGATGCCAGGGACTGAATCCAAGACCCTGTATAAGTTAGGCATGTACTCTACTACAGTGCGAGAGCCCCAGCCTAGGATTTAGGTTTAAAATGGCTGGAATTTAGAGCCAGGTGTGGTGGCACACTCCTGTAATCTCAGCACTTCGGAGGTAGAGGCAGGAGGATCAGGAGTTCAAGGTCATCATCATCTATATAGTGAATTAGAGGTCAACCTGGGCCACATGAGACCTTATCTCAAAACAAAACAAAGCAACCCAAAATTAAAATTAGAATGTATGGAACATGATGGGTTGGCTAAGGGAGGGGTATGTTATGAATGGCTGGCTTCTCTGGGTTTTCTCCAACACCACTGGAACAGTGTCTGCAGGGGTTCCTAACCAGCCTTCCACCTCTCTCCCACAGGGTTGCTTGTGTTGCACTGGGAGGCCAATGGCTCCTCATCCTGGGGCTTCAATGCCTCTGTAGGCTCTGCTCGCTGTGGCTCAGGGGGTCCTGGGAGCTGCCCTGTTCCCCAGGAGTGTGTGCCTCAGGATGGGGCTGCAGGTGCTGGGCTCTGCCGATGTCCCCAGGGCTGGGCTGGCCCCCACTGCCGCATGGCTCTGTGTCCTGAGAACTGCAACGCCCACACTGGGGCCGGGATTTGTAACCAGGTACAGATGGGACAGGGACTGCCAGGTGAGACGAGTGGTATTCAGGGCTCCCCTGAGCTTCTCTCTCCTGTCCCCAGAGCCTGGGTGTATGCATCTGTGCTGAGGGCTTCGGGGGCCCAGACTGTGCCACAAAGCTGGATGGTGGGCAACTGGTCTGGGAGACAGTCATGGACAGCCGCCTCTCTTCTGTGAGTTGGGGACCGGCTCTGTCCCATGGGTCATTCTCCCACCTCCTCTCCTAGGACCACCCCTAGACTCTCCCCTGAGGCCTGGTACTTTGTCATGGCTTTGTCTGACCTCTGGTACCTTACCTACTCCAGGACACCGCTAGTCGCTTCCTGCACCGCCTGGGACACACAATGGTGGAGGGACCTGATGCCACCTTGTGGATGTTTGGGGGCCTGGGTCTGCCCCAAGGGCTGCTGGGAAACCTGTATAGGTGAGGACTGCTTTAGGGAGCTGGGATACCTGAATACAAAAAGCTTACTTCAAGGACTGCTGAGCTATCTGTTATGCAAGTCACCCCAGAAAAACCTGTAAGGTGAAGGATACCCTTGAAGGCTGTTGGGACACTTGTCATAGAGGGCCAGCCTGTTTGTGGACAGCAGGGCTGGAATACTGTTTGGATGGTGCTGCCACAGGATGTTAAGTTGATTGTCATAGGAAAGTCAACCTAGGGAATGCTGGGACATATTTAAGGATGCAGAAATGACTATTTAATGAGACTCCTTCTTGCATCTTGACCCTAGGTATTCAGTGAGTGAGCGCAGGTGGACACAGATGCTGGCAGGAGCTGAAGATGGGGGCCCAGGCCCATCACCCCGTTCTTTCCATGCAGCTGCCTATGTGCCTGCTGGCCGTGGTGCCATGTACTTATTGGGGGGCCTCACAGCTGGGGGCATAACCCGTGACTTCTGGGTCCTCAACCTCACTACCCTGCAGTGGCGACAGGAGAAGGTTAGTGTCTGTCTCCATCCCAGTCCTGTTCCCCCCCATCCTCCCACCCTTGGTCCAACACAAATGGCCATAGTAGTTCCTTTGAGCTTCATTATCAGAGGAAAACTATCCTCTTAGGGTTCCAGCCGAAGAATAGGGGGTGGGGGCATGGCTCAGTGGGAGAGCACCATAGAATCCACTAGTGAGGAGCTGGGGGTGTGGCTCAGTGGTAGAGCAACTGCCTAGAATCCCCCAGTGAAGGGATGGGGGTGTGGCCTAGTGGTAGAGCACCTGCCTAGAATCCCCCAGGGTGGTAGTGTACTTGCATAGCTTGCATCAGGCTATGGAGTCTATTCCCAACACTTCAGTGGGTGGGGGATTCTAGAACTGAATTTCATTGTTCAGTCTGGGTCACACATCGCAGTACTAATATGATCACTGGACATGGCCTGTGAAATTCCAGTTGGTGAGACTGGGATACAATCCCACCCAGCAACAGAGAGAGCAAAGGAATAAGAGCTTCTCCTTGGGCTTGAAGAGTGGGAATGAAACCAGCAGAAGTGATTGGCCCAGGTGGGCCAGGGTCCCAGCAGCCCTAGAGAGCTTACTACTCCTTAACTGAGGCTGAGTCTCACTTCTATCTGTAAAGTGAGCCCCTCTTGCCCCTTGGGTAACCTTGGTTCTCTGTCTTGTAGGCCCCTCAGAATGTGGAGTTGCCAGCAGTCGCTGGTCACACCCTTACTGCCCGCCGAGGCCTGTCTCTGCTCCTGGTGGGTGGCTACTCCCCAGAAAATGGCTTCAACCAGCAGTTGTTGGAATACCAGCTGGCAACTGGCACCTGGGTATCTGGAGTCCAGAGTGGGACACCTCCAACAGGTGGGGCTGCAACAGAGCTGTCTGGGCTTTACCTAAGCTCCGCATCCTCTTCCACACTCTGGTCACCTTTTTATCTCCTTGCTGTCCATTAACCCCACCTAGATTCCCAGGGAAGTGTCTCTGGCATGTTGAGTTTCTCTCTTTACTCCCCAAATTCCATGATGAACTGTTCACCTCCCCCTAATGCAGCTCCCATTCCCTCCCCGGGTTCTGAGATCTCCACCTTGAGGGGCTCTTTCCTCTCCTCCCCTTTCTCTCTCCTTCTTTCTGTCTCTTCAGGATACTTTGATCCCTGACCCTCAGATATTCTGCTGTCCTGATTCCTTCCTACCAGCCCATCACAACTTCCCAAGTGTTGGCTGTTCTTCCTGGGATTGTGTTCTAGATCCCAAAGAGAAGGGGCAGCAGAGGACTCCTAAGTCTCTGGGGCCAAGTGGGGTAGGGGTGTGGTCCCTGAGAAGAGAAGGGAAGGTCAGTGAGGTAGGGGACACAGCTGGTTGTCAGCCACCTGCCATCTCTGTGGTCATTCTGCCCTCTCCAGGTCTCTATGGCCATTCTGCAGTCTACCATGAGGCCACCGACTCCCTCTATGTGTTTGGGGGCTTCCGCTTCCACGTGGAGCTGGCAGCCCCGTCTCCAGAACTCTACTCCCTGCACTGTCCTGACCGCACCTGGAGCTTGCTGGCCCCTTCTCAGGGGGCGAAGGTTAGGATGGCTTTAGTGGCAGGAGGGGGGTGCCCCAAGGACTGACTCCCTCCTGGATTCCTGTCTCTTGTCCTTCCATTGCAGTTCCCTACATTGAGCTGTGATATGCCCAGGCTGCCTCTTTTTTTCATGCCTTGTTTGGAGGAAAGAATCCTTGGCCAGGAAGTCAGGGGCGTGGATTCTTTTTTTTGTCCTTTTGAGACAGGGTCTCCCTGTAGCCCGGGTGGTCTGGAACTCACTATGTAGACCAGGTTGGCCTTGAATTCATGGCCACCTGCCTCCCGAGTGCCAGGATCAAAGGCGTGCGCCACCACGCCTGGCTCTATCTGTGATTCTTTTCAACACCTACGTTATAAGGCCAAGAAGACAAGGTGTGGGGGAATGGGAATTGTCTGTGCTGGGACAGTTCAATGTGTATTGCACATACATTCCTAAACCCCTCTGGGGGAGAGGGAGGAGGAGACCAAGGCTAAGTTTTCAGGGTACAACATAAATTGTGGGGGTTCCAGGTCTTCCGGGGAAGGGAAGTGTTTCTTGGGCTGCTCTAAAGGAGCAGGTTGGAGGAAGGTGAAGATGGGATGAGCTGGAGGAGGGCAGGGAGGGAAATTCAAGGGTGGCAGGTGGGTTGGGAGGGAACGTGTGGAACAAGGGACTGGATTCTGACAGGCCATCTCTGTGTATGTCTCCCCGAAAGCCCCGCCCCCGGCTTTTCCATGCTGCAGCTCTGTTAGGAGACACCATGGTGGTCCTTGGGGGGCGCTCAGACCCGGATGAGTTCAGCAGCGATGTTCTGCTCTACCAGGTCAACTGCAACACCTGGCTGCTGCCGGACCTCACACGTAAGTCCCTGTTTCTCTGGAAGCTGGGGGACATCTGAGATCCTGTCCTGAGACCTTGGCCCTCTCATTAGAGGCCACTTGGGCCTCTTAGACTCCATCAGTGAAGTTCTTTTCCCCTCCCATATTATCTAAAGACCATAGAGTTGCTTTCCTTCTTTTTTTTCTTTTTCTTTAACAAATTTTAAAATTGTTTTTGTTTCTTTTTTTTTTTTTTAATTATGTGTGTGTCTGTCTTTATGTGGGTATGTGCATGTGAGTACTGGTGGTGTGTAGTCTAGACACATTGGGTCCCCCTGGAGCTGGAGTTACAGGCAGTTGTAAGCTGTCTATGTGAGTGCTGGGAACCAAACTTGGATCCCCTGCAAGAACGGTGCAGTGCTTTTAAAACCACTGGGCTATCTCTCCAGCTCCTAAACTTAAAAAAAAAATTTTTATTATTTTTATTTTTTTATGTGTATGCGTGTATTGCCTGCATGTAGGTAAGTGTGTGTTGTGCAATGCCTGTGGAGGTCGGATCCCCTGGGACTGGAGTTACAGATAGTTGTTAGCTGCCATGTGGGTGCTGGGATTTGGACCTGGGTCTTCTGCAAGAACATTCTGTGTTCTTAGCCATCTTTCCAGCCCCATCTACTCTTAAACTTTTTAAAGATTACATTTATTTATTAACTTGTGGGGGGGGGTGAGGGAGTATGTACTGCCATGGTGCATGTGTGGAGGTCAGAGGTCAACTTGTGGGAGTTGGTTCTTTGCTTCCACCGTGTGGGTCTGATGACTGAACTCAGGTCATCAGGCTTGACAGCAAGTGTCTTTACCTGTCGAACCATCTCATGGCTCTCTTCCTTCTTTTTTCTTAGAAAGGTTTATTTTGTATTCTCTTTATAAAAGTGATAATAGCCACTGTATACAATTTATAAAACAGGATGGACAAAAAAAACCCAAATCATTTTCTAGGCCGAGTGGTGGTGATGCTTTTAATCCCAGCACTCAGGAGGCAGAGGCAGGTGGATGTCTGTGAGTTCAAGGCCAGCTTGGTCTACATAGTAAGTTCCAGACTAGCTAGGGTGACATAGTGAGACCCTGTCTCAAAAACAAAACAAGAAAACATTCTCTAGACAGAACACTGTTGTAAGTGGAGTGTTTCCTTCCAGGTTTGCTGTTTGTGGGTTAGAAAGGGGCTTAAAGAATTGGAAGTTCTAGGAGCTGAAGAGATGGTTCAGTGGTTAAAAGTGCCTTGTGTACAGTCATAAACACCAGAATGTGGATCCATATAACAAGCAGGGGGGTCTTACACATCCTTGTAACACCAGCTCCAAGGCGGGGCAGACAGGAGGATTGCTGGAGTTTGTTGACTTCCCGCCTAGCTGAGAAAACATGAGTCCCAGGTTCAGGGAGAGTGATAGAGGACACCTGAGCCCCCTTCTGGCCTCCATGTGTGTGCACATGAACACATGGAGATAAATAAATCTTTTTAAAAACTGGAAGTTGGGGCTGGAGGGATCATTCAGTGGTTAAGAGCATCGGCTGCTCTTGCAGAGGACCTGGGTTTGGTTCCCAGTAGCCACATGGCAGCTGACATCCAGTTTCAGTTCCAGGGGATCCCATGCCTTCTTATGGCCTCTGCAGGCATTGCATGCATGTGGTGCACCTACATGCATGCAGACAAAACATTCATAGTGGTGCATGCCTTTAGTCCCAGCACTCAGGAGGCAGAGGCAGGTGGATCTCTGTGAGTTCAAGGCCAGCCTGATCTGCATAGCAAGTTCCAGGCCAGCTAGGGCTACAGGGAGACCCTGTCTCAAAAAGACCTGCCCCCCCCCAAAAAATTGGAAGTTCTTAGTGGGGCTGGAGAGATAACTCAGCAAGCAGTTAAGCTACCCACATAGTGGCTAACAACTGGCTGTAACTCTAGTTCCAGCAGAATCCAACACCTCTTCTGACCTCCATGGGCAGTGCATGACACAGGTGTACTTACATGCAGGCAATACACTCCTACACATAAAAATAATAAAATATTTAAAAAATTGGAAATTCTAGAATTCTACTTGTAAAATTGTAAGTATACAGAAATGTGGAATATACTGTTGAATAAACTTTACTTTTATGAAGCTCAAAAGAAACCAGAAACAAATAAGAAAGGTGCTATTTATTAATTAGTCATTATATCCTCAGCACCTGGCGTGCAGTAATTAATGGAAGAATGACAAGTGGGAGAGTCTAGATAGGTTAGAACTAGAAAAGAACTTGTATTCTGTAATAAGCAATGTTGGGAGGTGGTGCCGAGACCTGGGCATATGGCTTGTTTTCAATGCTACTGAGAACCCTGGGCCTCATGAATGTGAGACAGTTGCTCTACTAGGAAGCCTCTGGTGGATTCTAGGCAAGCGCTCTACCCTTGAGCCATGCCTCCAGCCTGCAGTCCTAGAATCCCCATAATCTATGTTGCTCCACATAAACTTTGCCTTGGTCTCTTCTGCCTCTGCCTTCCTCAGAGGCTTAGGAATGTGTTGGCGATCACACACACAGCCATGTCCCTACCAGCAGAGTAAACAGTTCTCCCACATCTTGTCTCCTTGGCCTTATAGGACAAGATTCTAGGCAAATGTTCTACCACTGAGCCATGCCCCCAGCCCCTCACTGGTGGAGTCTAGTCAAGAACTCTCCTGCTGAGCCATGTCCCCAGTCCATATTTTATCTTTTTATTTCATTGAGCATTGTGAGTGATTGTGTGTGTTTCTGGGCCCATGTTTCTGAGTTTCTTCCTTTTTTTTTGTTCTCTCTGACCTTTTCTCATTCCCTTTTACTCTGAGTCAACCTTTCTAATACTCTTTCTGTCTTGGATTTTTAAAAAGCTGAGATGTAATTAATGTAATATAAAATAATCCATTTAAAAATGATCCATAGAGCTTTGGGTATAACTTAGTGGTAGGGCATTTGCTTGGCATGCATAGTGCCGTGCCCTGAGTTCAGTCCCCAGTAACACACACACACACTCTCTCTCTCCCCAGTCTCTGTTCCTGGTTGTCTCTGTTCCTGGTTGGTTGGTTGGTTATCCAGTGTTGGAGATGGAACCCTGCAGTGCAGGGTCTTGTACATGCTAGGCTCTGGCTTCATCACTGAACCACATCCTCAGCCCACCTCTGCTCTTGCTCCTCCCTTTCCATTCCTTTGTTTGTCTACCTTTCTGTTCTTGGCTGTTTGATTCCCCTGTCCTTCTGTCTCGCCTCCTTGCCGATCTGTGTCTCCCTCCTTTGACTCTGTCCTCTCTGGATGTCTTTCCTGACAAAGTCTGTCTATCCCTTTCTGCTCTCTATTTTCTGCTCTCTAGTTCTGAACACCCCATCTTTCTTCAGGCCCAGCCTCTGTGGGGTCCCCGATGGAGGAGTCTGTGGCCCATGCAGTGGCAGCAGTCGCGAGCCGCCTGTACATCTCTGGGGGATTCGGGGGAGTGGCCTTGGGCCGCCTCCTGGCACTGACCCTGCCCCCTGACCCTTGTCGCCTACTGCCCTCACCTGAAGCTTGTAACCAGTCTGGGGCCTGCACCTGGTGCCATGGCGCTTGCCTGTCTGGGGATCAGGCCCACAGGTAACCATGATGACTGACAGCCCATTGTGCAGTACTGTGAGGGGTTTAGAGGTTTGTAAGCCTAGAGGGAGGCCTTGGAGGTCTCCTGTTTGGTTCCAGTTGACACTGGGGAAGTGGGTGAATCATCTGAGATTGGGAGGGGGGTTAGCACTACTATAGTAGGGAGGTCTGTTTGTGTCCTGAAGTCTCATTTTGGAGGAGCTGGATTAGACCAGGGTTCTAAATGACAAGTAGGGTTTAGACCAGCAAAGATGGAAAGTGCTGCTATACCCAGTGTATTTTCGAGATGATCTCTACTGGGGTCAGCTCAGAAAGGGTTTCTTATACCTGGCTGGGATGCTAGGCTCTGTCCAGCTCCATAGTGTCCTCACCTACAGTTCAGGAATCCAGACATCTCTGGAAACCAAAAAGCTCTCAGTTTGCAACAACTCATTGGTCTGCTGCATTATCGTGATGGGAGCCTATTCACGAGCTTTCCCCTCCCTGTGAAGCATGTCGCCATATAACCTGCAGAGGTGTTAATGGATCTGATTCTGGGTGCTGTCCTACTCTCTGGGCCTGTGTATCATCGCAGGAGCCATGTGTTGCTTTTCTAAAATCTGGAAATTCTGAAATCCATGTACCTCCAAGGATTTGGGGCAAGGAGTTATGGACCTGTGCTGTGGATGGTGGGGAGCCATGGTGGGCTTGAGCTGAAAGAGGCAGGCAGGCTGGGCAGGGAGATTCCTGGAACTTTTGTGAGGGAAAGAGTATCAAGGGGAGCTGGCAGGGGGATACCTAAGCTCTGGCCATGTGAGAGGAAGACTCCTGTTTTGGGTAGAAGTGGGGAGGAAGAGACAGTTGGTGATGTCTTAGGCACCTGTAGTAGGTGAACATGGGTGTATCCATCACTAAGCAGTGATGCTGACCAGGATCCTGATGTCCAGCTTGGAACATCTGGGTTGGGGTACTTTAGGACTATATGCAAGAGACAGAGCTTGAGTCCTGGATGCATGTGAGTGAGCCAGCCTCATGCCCTCTAGGCTGGGCTGTGGGGTGCCCCCTTGCTCCCCAATGCCTCGGTCACCTGAGGAATGTCGGAGGCTGAGGACCTGCAGTGAGTGCCTGGCCCGCCATCCCCGGACACTGCAGCCTGGAGATGGGGAGGTAAGTGATTGACAGGTAGAGGGGCGGGGGTCCTAGGCTCCATTGTGGTCCATTGCCCCACCCATTCCTGGATATCAGGAACCATGGAATCTGTCATCTGAGATTGGGTGGGTGGGAAGAGCTATGTCAGAAGGGATGCTGGGCCCTACAGAGCCCACCAAACCCACCTTTCCCCCACCAGGCATCTGTCCCCCGCTGTAAGTGGTGCACCAACTGCCCCGAGGGTGCCTGCATTGGGCGTAATGGCTCCTGCACCTCAGAGAACGACTGTAGGATCAACCAACGAGAGGTCTTCTGGGCTGGGAACTGCTCTGAGGCTGCATGTGGAGCCGCCGACTGTGAGCAGTGCACACGGGAGGGCAAGTGCATGTGGACACGACAGTTCAAGAGGACTGGTGAGTCAGTGGGCTTGGCACCTGAAGGGAGTTTAGAGGTCTGGACCCCTGGATCTGAGGGAGGAGGGCTGGGCCTGGACCCCTGGATCTGAGAGAGGAGGGCTGGGGCCTGGACCCCTGGGCCTGAGGGAGGAGGCTAGAGCCTGGACCCCTGGGCCTGAGGGAGGAGGGCTGGGCCTGGACCCCTGGGTCTGAGGGAGGAGGACTGGGGCCTGGACTTCTGGGTCTGAGGGAGGAGGCTAGAGCCTGGACCCCTGGGCCTCAGGGAGGAGGGCTGGGGCCTGGACCCCTGGATCTGAGGGAGGAGGGCTGGGCCTGGACCCCTGGGTCTGAGGGAGGAGGACTGGGGCCTGGACTCCTGGGTCTGAGGGAGGAGGCTAGAGCCTGGACCCCTGAGCCTGAGGGAGGAGGGCTGGGGCCTGGATCCCTGGATCTGAGGGAGGAGGGCTGGGCCTGGACCCCCAGGTCTAAAGGAGGAGTCCAGAGACTGGACTGGTTACTGATCCTTGTGTCCCCAACCCCAGGGGAGACTCGCCGCATCCTCTCAGTGCAGCCCACCTATGACTGGACGTGCTTCAGCCATTCTCTGCTGAATGTGTCCCCAATGCCAGTGGAATCATCACCTCCACTGCCCTGCCCCACCCCCTGCCACCTCCTCCCCAACTGCACCTCCTGCCTGGACTCCAAGGGTGCAGATGGGGGCTGGCAGCATTGTGTATGGAGCAGCAGCCTCCAACAGGTACTGCCCTGGCTTGTGCCCTGACCTCTGTGCCCTGGCCTGTGCCCTGACCTCTGTGCCCCATCCTGTACCCTGACCTCTGTGCCCCATCCTGTGCCCTGACCTCTGTGCCCTGTCCTCTGTGCCCTGGAAATGGCCAGCCCTGACCTTTCTTGCTCTGTTCTTCCTCCATCCTTTTAGCTTCCAGCCTTCTTCCTCTTACTGTCTGTCCTAGTTTATCTTTCCATTGCTGACAAAACACTCTGAGCACTACCAACTTGGGGAGGAAAGGGTTTATTTGTCTTACATCTCCCAGGTCACAGTTCATCAGGAAGCCCGAGGTAGGAACTCAGGGCAAGAACCTGGAGGCAGGAGCTGGAGCACAGGCCATGGAGGATCGCTGCTTAGTGACTTGCTCCCTGGCCCCTGCTCAGCCTGCTTCTTGATGCAACACAGGCCCACCTGCCCAGGGGTGGCACCACCCACAGTGGGCTGGGGCCTCCCACATCACTCAGCAATCAAGAAAATGCCCCACAACCATGGCCACAGCCCAGTCCTATGGAGGAAATTCCCCAATTGAGGCTCCCTCAACCCAGGTGTGTCAAGTTGACACTAAAGCATCCAGCACACCCCGTCTTCGCCTTCATGTCCCCTGCTGTTCTGTCCATAGCTCGGTGCCTCCCTTGACCTCAGCCCCTGTGTCCCTTCAGCTTTCATTTGGGGCCCAGTGAGACAATACCAGAAAGGGCTGGGAGGACTGGGTTCAAAGAGGGCAGACCAGGCCGGGTGTGGTGGCACACACTTTTAATCACAGCACTTGGGAGGCAGAGGCAGGCAGATCTCTTGTGAGTTCAAGGCTAGCCTGGTCTACATAGTGAGTTCTAGGCTAAGGCCAGCTGGGGCTACAGGGAGACCCTGTCTCAAAAAGACCAAAAAAACAAAAAAAAAAAAACACCCCGAAGAGGACAGACTTGGGCCTTGTGTGTCTGTGGGTTGGAGATGTGACTGGGAGGTGGATGTGGCTGGAACATTCCACCACTTGATTGCCTACCACACTGTCTGTTCCTAGAAAGTCCAAAGATGTGTCCGAATGGGAGACAAGTGGGAGACGAGAGATCCACCTTCCCTTAACACATCTAGCGACAAGAGTCTGGTTCCCACTTTCTACTCGTGCATACTCTCATAACTCAGGACCCAGTGGCAGCATGCCACCTTACCAGACCACTGAGAACTGTCATCAGTTCAGCCGCCTCCTTGAACCCAGCCTACAGCAGTCCTGGGAAAATGGGACAGATGCCATTAGAACTTCCATTCCAAGAACTGACTTTAGAACCCTACAGCTCATCCTGCATGTCCCACCCCAGAAGGACAGGGCACAGAGGGCTGCAGGCTTCCAGAGCTAGAACTCCACCTAGGGGTGGCGTAGCAGTTCGTTCACCTTGTGATCAAAATCTCAGGCTCAAGGCTCTGTCAGTAAAGTACCTGCCTGTTAAGCATGACGACTGAATTCAATCCCCTGAGTGTGTGGCTCATGCTAGTAATCCCAGTGCTAGGGAGGCAGAAACAGTCAGATCCCTGGGGTTTGCCAGCCAGCCAGCCTGGCCTACTCAGTGAGTTCCAGGCCAATTAGTTACTTTTCTTGTTGCTGTGACAAAATACCTGACACAGGGGCTGAAGAGATGGCTCAGCAGTTAAGAGCACTGATTGCTCTTGCAGAGGACCTGGGTTCGATTCCCAGCACCCACATGGCGGCTACCAACCATCCTTAACTCCAGTTCCAGGGGAATCCGAAGCCCTCTTCTGACCTCCACAGCATTGCATGACATGGGTGCACTCACATACATGCAAGCAATACACTCATACACATAAAATAAAAATAATAAAATATATATATATAAAAAAAACTGACACAGCAACTTAAGAAGGAAGAACTAGATAATTCTGGCTCACAGTTCGAGGATGCAGTCCATCATGGCAGGACCGTCCTGGCAGGCAACAGGAGCTTGAGGCGGCTGTCACCACATCCCTGATCCTGAAGCAGAGAGAGGAGTGCTGGTGCTCAGCTAGCTTTTTCCTTTTTTATTTGGTCCCATGGTCATGGAATGGTGCCGCCTTCATTTTGGGTGGGTCTTTATACCTCTGAGAACCAAATCTAGAAACTCTTGCATACCTGACCTAGGTGATTCTAAATTGACAGTATTAACCCGAAAAGTCCGTAACAAGCAGAGGTCTCTTGTCTATACACCTGGGGTCCTTCTGGCAAGTCTTCCCTAAATGTTTTTATTTTTTTTCTTTTTCTTTGTGGTATTGGGAGTTGAATCCAGGGCCTAACACATGCTAGGCAAGCCCTCCTCCAACTAAGCTATATACGTCCATAGCCCTCCCCAGTATTTGTTTGTTTGTTTGAGACAGGGCCTCCCTGTAGTCACAGCTGGCCTGGAATGCTCTATGTAGCCCAGGCTGGCCTCAAACTCACAGAGACCCACCCGCCTCTGCCTCCCAAGTGCTGAGAATTTATGAGAATCTATTCCATGCCTAGTTTGGACTCCTTGGCAAAGTTTTCACTGAGCAAAGTGGCTGGCCAGCCCTCCCTTCAGCAGGCTCCAGCCGCTGCAATCAGGGTTTCTATTTCAGGACTGTACCATTGCTTTGTTTCTTCCTAAGTGCCCTTGGGCTAGCAGCCCAGATTAGTCTCTTCCCTCTTATACTTAAGGCCAAGCAGGAAATAAAATGCTGTTGTACCCCATAGTATGATAGTGTGTTCCCAAGGGATAGGACCTCATTGTGCAAGCAGTCTGGATCCTAACCAGTGAGTGACAGCTTGTGAATTGCCACCTGGCTTCTTACCCAGGACTCCTCTGCCTCTCTGCTGGGTGGAAGAAGCCTTTTTGCCCTGCAGCTAGGCCCAAGTTTGTTGTAAGAAACTGTGCCTTATAACTTTGTTCTGGGTGCCCTTCTGTCTGTATTTCTACCTACTGTCTGTAGGAAACAAATATCTGAGCTGGTAAGGAGTGGGGACTCCCTGAATCAATATAATGGCACCTTTGGGAAACGGGAGTTTACTTTGTTTTATTGAGACAGGGTCTCCTTGTAGCTCCAGCTGTCCTGGAATTCACTATGTAGACTAGGCTGGCCTTGAACTCCCAGAGATCCACCTGCCTTTGCCTCCCGAGTGCTGGGATTAAAGGTGTGCACCACCATGCCCGGCTGGGAGTTTACTTTTTAACTTTTAAAAATTATACATTGGTTTCACAAGGCCTTTTTCATGCAAGTATATAATGTGTCTTTTAAAAATTTTCTATTTATTTTGTGGGGTGAGGTACACATGTGTGTGGGGCTCAGAGGACAACTTGTAGGAATCTGTTCCTTACACTATGTGGGGTCCCAGGATTCAAATTCAGGTCATCAAGGCTTGTCAGCAAGCTTTACCCTCTTGCTGGCCCTGGCCTTGGGCTCTTGATTCTCTTGCTTCAGCCTCTCAAGTGCTGGGATTACAGGCATCCCACCACACCCAGCTCCTTTTAGAACATGGGTAGAAAGTTTGGCAGGGCTTCACAGGGCTGGATGCAGAGCCCTGAAAGCTGCCCTCCTTCCCTCTGCCTCTCCATCCTTGGGAAGTGACAACTCATCTCCGCTGTCTGTGTCTGCTCTCTTCCTGCCCCTCCCCATCATCTTCATGTGCTCATCATCTCCTCCCAGTGCCTTCTAGCCCAGGTCTCCATCATGGTCTTTCAGAGCCCTGACCCCACTTCCCACTAACATTTTTTTTTTTGGACATAGGGTCTCGTGTAGACCAAGCTGGCTTTGAGCTCACTATGTAGCTGATGATAGCCTTGAACTCTTGATTTTCTTTTTTAAAAAATTTATTAATTTTTTATTTTTAATATTATTTTTATCTTATGTATATGCGTGTATTGCCTGTGTATAGGTAAGTGTGCCCGTGTTGTGCAGTGCCCATTGGAGGACAGAAGGGGCTGTCAGATCCCCTGGAACTGGAGTTACAGACAGTTGTTGGCTGCCATGTGGGTGCTGGGATTCGAACCCAGGTCTTCTGCAAGAATAGCCAGTGTTCTTAACCGCTGAGCCATGTCTCCAGCTCCTAAAATTTTTGTTTTATGTGTACGAATGTATTGTCTGCATGTCTATAAGTGCACCCGTGTTGTGCAATGCCCACAGAAGTCAGAAGAGGGTGGCTGATCCCCTGGAACTGGAGTTATAGATGGTTGTTAGCCATCATGTGGGTGCTGGGAATTGAACCCAGGTCCTCTGAAAGAGCAGCGAGATGGCTGGAGATGGCCGAGCCATTGCTCCAGCCCCCGAACTCTTGATTTTCTTATCTCTACCTCTTGAGTGCTGTGATTACAGGCATGGGCTACCACACCTAGCTCATCCACTTCCAGTCTTGAAGTCTGGATTACAAATGCTTTTGAGGGCATATGTGACAGCCTAGCTACTGTCCTGAGGTAGCTAGAACCAGGGATGGTGGGCCTGGGAAAAGAGGTTATGCTCTGGGAATTATATTTGACTTTTTTCCCTGCCTTTCTCTTCTTCCTCCCTGGACAGTGTCTGAGCCCCTCCTACCTGCCCTTGCGATGTATGGCTGGAGGCTGTGGGCGGCTACTTCGGGGGCCAGAGAGCTGCTCCCTGGGCTGTGCTCAGGCTACACAGTGTGCCCTGTGTCTACGACGACCCCACTGTGGCTGGTGTGCCTGGGGGAGTCAGGATGGGGGTGGACGCTGCATGGAGGGTGGCCTCAGTGGCCCCCGTGATGGTGAGAGGGTTTGGGGAGCTGGGAAGTGGGCTGGTCAGGATCTGGTATAGAGATCAAGGGGATACTGGGCAAGTTTTCAAGGTGGGGTTCAGAGGAGATGGGGCAAGGGCCTGGGTCACTGGGGAGGTGGTGCAGAGGTGCCCTGGGTGAAGCTCTAATATCCCCTGAGGCAGGACTGACGTGTGGCCAATCTGGGGCATCTTGGGCCTTCTTGTCTTGCCCCCCTGAGGATGAGTGTGCAAATGGGCACCATGACTGCAATGAGACCCAGAACTGCCATGACCAGCCACATGGCTACGAGTGCAGCTGCAAGACTGGCTATACCATGGACAAGTAAGGCTGCGGGTGGGGCCTGGGCAGGGTGAGGGCCTGGAAGGCAGGTGGGAGAGCGTCTGGGGAGCCATGAGGATGAATGAGCCAAGTCCCATGGAGGAAAGGGAGCCCAAGGTGCTCAGGTGGTAGAATTGGTCTACGAGAGGGAAGGGCAGTTGGCTGAGTCATGGAGGGGACAAAATGGTGAGACCAGGAATGAATGAGGGTCCTAGGGGCCCCAGAAGAGCAGGCATAGTGGACTAGTTTCTAGAGTAGGTAGAGGGCTGGTAGAGGAATGGAGCAGACCAGGGATGAATAACCTGTTGAAGAGGACTGGGTCACTTGTCCTGACCTATGTTCCCCTCGCTCCCCACAGTGTGACAGGCTTATGCCGTCCTGTGTGTGCCCAGGGTTGTGTGAATGGCTCCTGTGTGGAGCCTGATCACTGCCGATGTCACTTTGGCTTCGTTGGCCGTAACTGCTCTACAGAGTGTCGCTGCAACAGGCACAGCGAGTGTGCAGGCGTTGGGGCCCGGGACCATTGCCTGCTCTGCCGCAACCACACCAAGGTAGGCTCCTAGGGCCCCCGGCCCCTGATCCTGAGGGATCAAGCCTTTGCTTGCCTTCAATCTGTGATCAGAAATTTTGTTTAAAAATTTATTTTGGTGGTGCTGGGGGCAGAACCTAGAGTGTCAGGCATGCTAGGCAAGCTGCTCTGCTGTTGAGATATCTTGAGGTTTATTTTGAATGCTGAAAAACCATGGGCAGGGAAGGGGTAGCTGAGCCCCTTTCTGCGGAGATATGAGAAGCCTTTGGGAACAGTGTGGTAGTGGAAAGAATGGGCCAGGGAGGGTGGGTGTTGGGAGGGCTTTGTAACCCTCTTAGGTCTTAGGGCTGGAAGTAAACAAGTAGACTGGGGGCTCAATCACAGCCAGACTGGAATGGTCCACATCAAGTGCCCAGCCCTGTGACCTGCCCCATGCCTCCCCAGCGGTTCTGACTGCTCTGTGTTGTGTTCCCAGGGTAGCCACTGTGAGCAGTGTCTCCCACTGTTTGTGGGCTCAGCTTTGGGGGGTGGGACCTGCCGACCCTGCCATGCCTTCTGTCGAGGAAACAGCCATGTGTGTGTCTCCAGGAAAGAGCTAGAAATGGCCAGGAGGGAGCCAGAGAAGTATTCACTGGACCCAGAGGAGGTGAGAGGTTTAAGTCTATACTCCTGGGTCTGAGGGAGGAGGGCTGGAAACTGGAATCCCAGGTCTGAGGGAGGAGGGCTGGATCTCAGAATCCCAGGTCTGAGGGAGGAGGGCTGGAGTCTGCACACCTGGGTCCAAAGGAGAAGAGCTGAGAGCTGGACCCCTGAGGGGTCTGATGGAGGGGTGCTGGGGCCTGGACTGCTGTGTCTGAGGGAGAAGAGCTGAGGGTTGGGGCCCTGAGGAGGAGGGCTGGAGGCTGGAATACTGGGTCTGAGGGAAGGGGGCTGAGTGCTGAATTGCTTGGTCTGAAGAGAAAGCCTGAGGACGGAGGGCTGGACTGCTGGATCTGTAGGAGGAGGGCCTGGTCCATGTCTCTGTGATCACCCTGTTCTTGTTTGGCCAGATTGAGAATTGGGTGACAGAAGGTCCCAGTGAAGATGAAGCTGTATGTGTGAACTGTCACAATAACAGCTATGGTGACAAATGCGAGAGTTGCCTCCACGGCTACTTCCTCCTGGATGGGAAGTGTACCAAGTAAGAAGAGCGGGCCTGACCCTTTCCCTTTTCCCTAGGAGGAACCCTGGCAACCAGACCTCCCTCCCCTAGTCCTCTGCTGTCATTCAGAAGTAGGTGCAGTTCCTAGGGAACCTGAGGCCAAGAACGGATTGGGGAAACTGACCATCTGGACCTGAGTGGGTCCCAGATGAGAGACTCCTCCCATTAGAGCCTGCAGACACTGGAGTCAGAGGGCTCAGAAGAGGCTGCTGAGGGAAGAGGGAAGATTCTGTGCCCTTCCTTCTGAAGGTTCAGAGAATTCTGGAATTCATCTAAGCTTATGGTCACCTAAAGGCTCTGGCCTTGGGCAATACGTTTGACTTCTGAGGGCATTGGCCCTCATGGGCGCTCCTCACCCCCTGCTCTCTTCCATCCTCAGATGCCAGTGTAATGGCCATGCAGACACCTGTAATGAGCAGGACGGGACAGGCTGCCCATGCCAGAACAACACAGAGACAGGCACGTGCCAGGGCAGCTCCCCCAGTGACCGCCGAGACTGCTACAAGTACCAGGTATGTCTGAAAAGTCAGTTACTGGACTAGGTGCCCATAGGACCCAAGGGCCAGAGTTGGATGAGGTGGCCAGGTGGCTGGACCAGCAACGTGGTGCTGAGTCTGTGGTTGTGGGATAGAGGTCAGCTTAAGACTGTTTTTGAGACCCAGTCAGGTTCAGGCTCTGCACACTGATGCTGAGTCCAGATATGGGCCTCATGGGGCTCTCTTTGACAGTCACAGCTTGCAGGCAGCAAATGCCAGAAAGTCCCTTCATAGTAGCTGAAGGAAAAAGCAACTGTATTGAGTTGAAAAACAGGTCTGATGGGGTGTAGTGACCCATATTTATAATCCCAGCTATTCAGGAGGCTGAGGCAAAAGAGTCGAGTTCAAGGCCAATCTGGGCCAGCCTCTCCCAAACACAAGGATGTGGTTCAGTTGGTAGAGTGCTGGGCTAGTATGCAAGAAAGCCCTGGTACTATATAAAGTGGGTATGTGACATAGACCTATAATCCTAGCACTTTGGAAGAGGAAACAAGAGGATCAGAAGTCAAATCTCATGTAACCTGGGCTGCATGAGACCCTGTCTCAATAACCAATGTGGGGCTGGCCATGGTGGTGCATGACTTTAGTCCTAGCACTCAGGAGGCATTGGTAGGTGGATCTCTGAGATTGAGGCCAATCTAGTCTAAATAGTGAATTACAGGGAGATCCAGTCTCAAAAAGACCAAAAAAAAAAAAAAAAAAACAAAAACAAACAAAAAAAAAACAAAAAAAACCCCACCCCCAAACAAACAAAAACAAACACCAAAACCAAAACCAGTGTGGGGCTGGAGAGATGACTCAGCAGTCAAGAGTGCTTGCTACTTTCAGAGGACCAGCTCACAGCCACTTGGAACTCTAGTTTCAGAGGATCTGACATCTGCTGGCCTCCATGGGCACCTGCACACATGTGGCAGACACAGAGACACATATGTACACATGAGTAAAAAGAAATCAGACTGGAGTGATGGCTCAGTAATTAAGAGCACTGGCTGTTCTTACAGAAGACCCAAGTTCAAATCCCAGCACCCACATGGTACCTAACAACCATCCATAGCTCCTGTTCCAAGGGATCGGATGTCCTCTGTGGGCATTGCACAACAGAGGTGCACTTACATATATGCTTTCCTGATGAATTATCAAAATGCCCATTGGAGGTCTGCAGAGATGGCTTAGCAGTTAAGAACACTGGCTGCTCTTGCAAAGGATCCTGGTTCCATTCTCAGCACCCAAATGGCTGTGAACAGTGGTCTGTAGCTCCAGTTCTAGGGGATCCAATGCCCTCTTCTGGCCTCTGTGGGCATTGTGCACACCTGATGTACTTGTATGCAGGCAAAATACTCACATTGAAGTAAAATAAAGTAAACTAGAATTAAGGAAAAAACAAAACGAGTTCAAGACCAGTCTGGACTACATAGCGTGACTGTCTCAAAAAAACAAAAAGCACTGAGTGTGGTGGCAGACGCCTTTAATCCCAGCTCTTGGGAGACAGGGGTAGGTGGATCTCTGTGAGTTCAAGTCCATCCTGGTCTACTTGGTGAGCTCCAGGCCAGCTGGGGCTATAGAGAGACCCTGTCTCAAAAAGACTGCCCTCCCCAACAACAACAATACCAAAAAACAAGCAAAACAAACAAAAAAGGCAGATATAGTTACTTTGACTGAGGAAGGCCTTGGTGAGATGATGCTTGAGGTGGAAGAAGGTGTCAGAAAGTGAACCTATGGAACTGAGCCATCTGGGCAGAGGACCAGCTGGTATAGAGGCCCAGAGATGTGAGAGTACCTAACAGTTTGGAAGTAGCCAGGTGGGCAGCCAAGGCTGGCTGACCGAGTTAAAAGCCATGAATGTGATTTCAGAGGTGCCCTGAGCAAGCCTTGGTTCCTGAGTACAGAGGCCCATCTAAACTCAGTGAGGTCAAGTCACTAGCCAAGGGCCACACGGTTAGTGAGGATGTACAGCCAGCACCCCATAGAACTCTTTATTGCTAAGCATCAGAGAACCAGAGGTTCCTAGGGACATTCTGGATGGGTGTCACAGGGGCTGTCTGGGTACTGGGAGGGGCATGGTGAAGTGGCCTTTTGGCATTGATATTAAGCCCTGAGCTCAACCCTGACAGCCACCTCTACCCCGCCGTGTCCACAGTGTGCCAAGTGCCGGGAATCATTCCATGGGAGCCCGCTGGGTGGCCAGCAGTGTTACCGCCTCATCTCAGTGGAGCAGGAATGCTGCCTGGACCCCACTTCCCAGACCAACTGCTTCCATGAGCCCAAGCGCCGTGCACTGGGTCCTGGACGCACAGTGCTTTTTGGTGTGCAGCCCAAGTTCACCAATGTGGACATTCGCCTGACATTGGACGTGACCTTTGGTGCTGTAGACCTTTATGTCTCCACCTCCTATGACACCTTTGTGGTCCGTGTGGCCCCTGACACAGGTGTCCACACTGTGCATATCCAGCCACCCCCACCTCCTCCACCTCCCCCACCTCCTGCTGATGGTGGACCCCGGGTAGCTGGGGACCTAGGGGGACTCGGGGCTGGGGGTGGGCCAGGTACTCCAGTGGAGCCACGGATACGGGAGGTGTGGCCACGTGGCTTGATCACTTATGTGACAGTGACAGAGCCATCAGCAGTGCTGGTGGTCCGAAGTGTGCGGGACCGGCTGGTGATCACCTACCCACACGAGCACCACGCCCTCAAATCCAGTCGTTTCTATCTGCTGCTGCTGGGTGTGGGAGACCCCAGTGGGCCTGGTGCCAACGGCTCGGCTGACTCGCAGGGCCTGCTCTTCTTCCGGCAAGACCAGGCCCACATCGATCTGTTCGTCTTCTTCTCTGTCTTCTTTTCCTGCTTCTTCCTCTTCCTCTCACTCTGTGTGCTCCTCTGGAAGGCCAAGCAGGCCCTGGACCAGCGGCAAGAGCAGCGCAGGCACCTGCAGGAGATGACCAAGATGGCCAGCCGCCCCTTTGCCAAGGTCATTGTCTGTTTCCCACCAGACCCTACAGGCCCAGCCCCTGTTTGGAAGCCAGCTGGGCTCCCACCTCCTGCCTTCCGCCGCTCCGAGCCCTTCCTAGCACCCCTATTGCTGACTGGAGCTGGGGGCCCCTGGGGACCCATGGGAGGGGGGTGCTGCCCACCAGCCATCCCTGCCACCACGGCTGGCTTGCGAGCTGGGCCTATCACCTTGGAACCCACAGAAGATGGCATGGCTGGTGTGGCCACACTGCTGCTCCAGCTGCCTGGTGGGCCTCACGCGCCCAATGGCGCCTGCTTGGGGTCAGCCCTTGTCACACTGCGGCATAGGCTGCACGAGTACTGTGGGGGGAGTGGGGGTGCTGGAGGTAGTGGGCATGGGGCTGGTGCAGGCCGGAAGGGACTGTTGAGCCAGGACAACCTCACCAGCATGTCCCTCTGACCTGCCGAGGGCCCTCCCACACAGCAGCCAAGTTGCCTGATGGGGCCACCCCAGCCTGAAGGGGACGGGGTCCCCTGGAAAGTCAGTCCTCAGAGACCACTGGCTCCTTTTCCCTTTGTTCTGCATTTAGCAACTATTTATTGAGCTGCTACTTCATGTCAGGCACAGAGCAAAGCAGGAATTGAGAGAGGAAGTCCTCTGATCTCCTGGGACTTTAGATTCTTGTGGAAGGAGACAATCAACCTGTCCCCAGGGGTATGTGCACACATGTGCATTGCACCAGTGCACATGCATGTGGGACACACACACACACACACACACACACACACACACACACACAGAATGGTTTCAGAGAAGAACTTCGAGACTTCAACAGGATATGGCGCTGAGGGACTGGGGTGAAGTCGCTTAGGCAATCAGAGAAATGGCAAAATGGGCTGAGAAAGATAAAAGATAACTGGCAGAGGGAATACTTGCGAGGCCAGAGGTCCTGAGGCTGGAACCAGTTTGTTTTATTGGAAGAGCCAGAACCCTGACCGTTGGAATCCTAGGTAGGATATTGGATTTTGTTCTCAGAGCAATGGGAAGCTGTTGGATGGTTCTGCGGGGTGGTGGGGGCGATGAAGAGCCAGCCTATTTGAGAAGTCTCTCAGCTTTGGAGTGAAGGATGGGTTGTGGGGGGCAACAGAGGCCACAGGCAGGTGACAGTGGGCAGGAGGAGGCTGATGGCAGTGACAGGGTCAGATGAAGGATGAGTGGCAGGATGTGATGATGCAGATGTCACTGTGAGGAAGGGGACACATCTAGAATGACCTACTTTTATGGCCTGGACCATAGATGGATAGTGGGGTCATTACTATGATGGAGAAGGCTGAGGCTTGTGGGGAAAATAGTTTGGGTGGGCATGAGATACACTTTGGGGGTCTTGAGCCAGTTTGGCCAGGAATTCATACAGAGACTGAGTATTTCAACAGGAGGAATTGAGTGTAGGCTGGTGAAGACAGTGACTGGAAAGGGGCCAGACAGTGCGACTGCCCAGAAGTAAGCAGGAAGCAGCTGCTGCTTTTCCTGGGCTGGAGGGACAAAGCTCAGTGGTGACCCCAGGCCAGGGTCACCAGGTGAAGCTGGAAATTTAGACTTGTGAGAGGGCTTCAAAGGAGGAAAATCCTCTGCCTGAGATGCTCCTCAGGCAGGTGTGAGGTGTCAGTGGGGGGAGGGGGCCTGGGTTGGAGAGACTGGGATTATCACTCAACTCTCTTCCTTGAGTCTTCTGGGCTCTCCCCAGAGCCCACCCCCACCAGGACCTCTGAGCTCAGCTCGTCTACCCCTTGAGGACGCCACTTCAGTCCTAGGCGGCTTCCTAAACTTGGGACTCTCTTGCCCAAGACTCCAGCTTCCAGCTGCTGTTTTGGTCCTGGGGTGAGGGCTGGGTCTCGAATCTTCACCTTGCTGGGAACCCCAGCTAGAGGTGTGGTTTCCCCCACTCTGACTATGTGCATGTCAGGCAGTAGGGAGCACATCTGAAAACAGGAGGGAGTGATTGAAGCAACAAATAAAAAGCGTGGGGAAGACCCAGGTGTCTGATTGCTGTTTGTGCAGGAGAGAGGAGAGGGAGGAGTGGGCTCTGAACCAGCACCCAAGCACTAAGTAACTGCAGTAAGGCCTTATCCTGGTGCTACTTCCAAACCATGTGACCTGAGCCTGGCTCTGCCCCTCGGTAGTGTGTGTGTGTGTGTGTATGTGTGTGTGTGTGTGTGTGTGTGTGTGTGTGTGTGTGTGTGTAGGGGGGGTACTATAAAATCTCTTGTGAAGAGCACTAAGGCCACGAAGGCCTTTGACCCTTTTCCTTGTCCCTGCCATAGTTTGGCTCAAGGGGAAACAGACTACCTGGGTCAAAGGCACAGGTTTTATTTACTCTGGGCTTCATCATTAGAAGCTCCTGGGGTTTATACTGAAACTGTTGTATTTCAACTGGAGGAATTGAGAACAGGGAGCTCGTCGGGCTGGTGAGGGTGGCAGCTGATAAAAGAAGGAAAATGAGGCAGCGGTGTGGCCTAATTCAAGCACACTTTTTTTTTGGGTCTTTTTGAGACAAGGTCTCTCTGTAGACCCGGCAGGCCTGGAAATCACCATGTGAACCAGTCTGGCCTTGATCTCACAGAGCTCCTCCTGCCTCTACCTCCTGAGTGCTGGGATTAAAGGTGTGCATCACCAATGCCCCACTTCAAGCACACTCTTAAGGTCAAAACAAAGCATTGTGCTAGCCTTCATAGTCCCCAATCCTGAGCAAGCAGAAGCCCAGACATGTTGGGAGCCCAAGATCTCTGCCTGATCTTAGCCTTGGCTCAGCATGTGTCTCACTGGGAGTCCTCAATGGTGTGCTGTCTCTGCACACCTGGAACAGAAGCACCAGCTTCTTGCTTCAGTGAGTAGTCGATGTGACATGTTGGACTTGATGGGTCTTCAAGTCTCCCATATGGCCCATGAATAGCATGGTGTTTTCAGACTTCGTGGGTAATTGAATCTTCAGATATCACTTTGACCCCCATATGAGTTTTGTCTTTACGAGCAGATGGTAGCTCCTACCCTCCGAGACAGACCATAAATTGGGGATTTTAGAAAAGATTTGTGTACTTATGTGCATGTGCTTTTGAGCAAGTGTGCTCTGGGCGGCCAGAAGAGGGCATCAGATTCCCCTGGAACTGGAGTTATAGGCGAGCAGTTGTGAGCTTCTCGAGGTGGGTGCTAGGAACCAAACTTCAGTCCACTGAAAGAGCAGCACGCACACTTGACCACCGAGCCATGTCTCTAGCCCAAAGTTGGCATTTATTGAGTGCAGAGTCATAGACATTACTTAATGGAGTGGCAGGGGGCATTTGAACCCTGAATGACCACTAGCTATTCTTAAGTTGCCCTTAGGTCCTTTCCAGCAGTTACCCTGGACTTTGTCTTCCTAAGCACAACGTGTGCACTGTGACTGGGCCTCAGGAGCACGCTTCCTTGTACTCTTTTCATTGATGGTCCCATACCCCTGCACGAACATCTCATAGGGTAGGACCATCTGTCTCCATGTACAGTTCCCTCCATGTGCAACCTCAGCCCTCACCTCTCCCAGGATGCGTCTGAACACAAAAGGCTGGTGGCGGGTGAAAGAAAGCCAGGTACAAGAGCCCAAAGTCCTGAGGTTTATGCCACCTGTTGTGACTCCCAACACCCTGGGGTTCTCTTTACTAACGGTCTGCAGCACTCCGAGCCTTACTGGATGCTTGGCATGAGTCTTCACCACTGAAGGCTTGTTCTCCCACTTGGAGTTAAATAAATCTCTTGCCTAAGAATTCAGGGCCAATTAAGCAATTAACAGTTCTCAGCCCACTAAACCTGTTAGAAGTGTGTGTCAGTCTGAGGCCTATAGATACCAAGGGAGCAGTGGAAGGCATTCTCTGAGGTATCTAGGCTGTGCCAAGACTGTCTATATCTTTATCTTTTTTTTTTTTTTTTTTTTTTTTGGTCTTTTTGAGGCAGGGTCTCCCTGTAGTCCCATCTGTCCTGGAACTCACTGTGTAGACTAGGCTTGCCTTAAACTCACAGAGATCCACCTGCCTCTGCCTCCTGAGTGCTGGGATTAAAGGCATGCACCACCATGCCCGGCTTCTTTATCTTTTTTAAACATTTTGTTGGGAGGCTGGAGAGCTGGCTCAGCTGTTAAGAGCACTTGCAGGTCTTCCAGAGGATCCCAGTTCAGATTCCAGCACCCACATCTGGCAGCTCACAACCACTTACAACTCCAGCTCCAGGGGATCTGATGTCCTTTTCTGGCCTCCTCTGGCACCTGCATGTATGCTCCCATGCACACACATGTACACATACACATGAATAAAAAATAAAACCTTTTTATTTGAGGCAAGGTTTTTCTATGTGACCCAGGCTGGTCCCATACCATGTACCTACGATACTCTCAAACTTCCTGCTTCAGCCTCCTGAATGCTGGGATTACAGGCCTATGCCACCACACCTGGCCCTAAGACTGTCTTTCTAATTTTGCTTATTTTCCAGATGTGGGCCGAGATTCTGATAGGCCATCTGCAGCTGTGGGGTTAATGGTTTTATTTGTTGTTTACACGGCCCGTCCTGTCAAACTCTGAGCTGTACCATCCACACCTAGACACTTTTTATGCATCCCGCCTCTCTCAGCAACTAGTTCTTCTCTCCACCCAGATTCCCTCCCTGCGACAATAAAAAAAAAAGAAAAGAAAAAAAAAAGATGTAGGCGGGGTTGGTTTTCCGGTTTTTATTGTGGGTGTATTTTTTGGTGGGACAGGGGCAGTGGGACAGGCTCTCCCAGGAGGGGCCCCAGGAGGCCAGGTGTAACCAGAGGACTCAGGAGGAGGAACGTGGGAACCTCCTTACTCTCGGATCTTCAGTTCCCGCGCCATCTGACAGAGGGCGCACGGCAGGCAAAAGGTGAGGGCCGCCCAGTCGTGTCCGACGGAGCCCTGGAGAGTGGGAAAGAGAGCGACTGAGAGAGCGAGCGAGCGAGAGAGAGATCAGGAGTTTTGCCTGGAGTCGCAAGTGGTCGGTCCCCAGCCCTCTGTCCTGTGGGCCCAGGATTGGCACGCACCTGGATGTGGTAGCGCTCGCGCATGCCAGTGCGCAGAGAGTGCAGGCCTCCGGGCAGGTACGGCGCACAGCAGCACTCGCCGAAGTCGTCCGAGATGCGGCAGGCCAGGCACAAGGGAGCGAAAGTCCCGCACAGACCTGGACAGGGAGGGCCGGTCAGGGGCGGGGCCACCTGCTCGTACCCGGCGCCACGGCGGTGAGGGTCCGAGAGGGAGGGGAATTTGGTGGAAGAAATGAAGTTCCCAAGGCAATCAGGGTCCAGGGTAAGGTGGTGGGGTGGGTTAGCGGCTGGAGAGGGACCTAGGTCACCAAGAGGAAAGTTGAGCGCAAGGAGGGGATGTTGGGGTGCCAGGCACAGTGACGGCTACAGAAAGGGAATTCGGAGTCCTACGAAGCCAAACGAGAAGAGATGCACAGGGAGGGCCGGGAGGAGTGCAGAGGTGTTTCCCTCCCCTGCGACCTTCCCAGGGCACTCACAGACAGGCATATCGTTGCAGCAGTCG
Organism: Nannospalax galili; assembly: GCF_000622305.1. Taxonomy (NCBI): domain Eukaryota; kingdom Metazoa; phylum Chordata; class Mammalia; order Rodentia; family Spalacidae; genus Nannospalax; species Nannospalax galili. Next base: position 302,165 of record NW_008349082.1, on the reverse strand, counting down.
GTGAGGCCTGTGTGCCAGTCGCTGAGCTGTGTCTGGTAGCAGGTACTGGCGCACTGAGGCTGACTGGTCACTGGGTAGGACATGGCTGCGAAAGTGAAAAGAGGGGGTCAGGAGGCATCCTGGCAGGCCTTCTGGACCGCTGCACCCCTGCCACCCTCCTTTCTGCCGGGCATTCTGGGTGGGGCGACTTGGCCGCCCACTTGAGGGAACATGGCTTGGCCTCCCCATTCTCGTCTGCCGTATCTGGTCATCAACACCTAGTCTTTCCCTGTTGCTGGCTGCCAACTGCATATCTGGTTGAGCTAAGGGCGGGAGGAAGGGTGGGCACCGCAACTGGGTAGAGCCTTGACGTGCCACCTCCTCCGTGACCGGATTTAGAGTGCTGGCCTCCAGCATTTTAGGGGCCTCTGGGGCAGAAGCAGAGGCCATTTGTCTTCAAAGCCAGGGCGCCCAGGGGAGGGAAGCTGTGAGGTTCCTGGTACCCAGAAGGTTGCTGGTCCATCCAGCGATCCCACCTTTGCCTTTCACGTTGTCGTGCATCTCAAACTGCATTTCGCTGGCCCTGAGGAGGTGGCTGGTGTGTGAACGGCCGCAGGGGGTGGCTGCAGCAACAGCAACAAGCAGTGGAGTGTGTCCAAGGGAGGCTGGATACTGGGCAGGGGAGGGCAAGGGACTAAGGCACTGGGGGCTGGGCTCTCAGGGGGAAGGGAGCTGAAGAAAAAGAGGCCAAGTTAGCCTGCTGTCTGGGATGGATTGGATAGGGCGAGTAACTCGCCCATCTTTTTAACAGCTGCCGAACAGACCCCAGTGGACCCTCCTTGGAGCTGAGGCAAAGCTGGAGAGAGAGACAGAGACAGACAGAGAGACAGAGACAAGATATGGAAGAGCTCTGAGCCAGAGAGACAGAGACAAGATATGGAAGAGCTCTGAGCCAGGTGCCCACTGAGATGTGCTAACAAAAGCCACAAGCACTTTGCCATCTCTGCATGCCCATCTCTCAGAGGGACACAGACTCAAAACTGAGATGTCCTGTGTCTGATGACCCAAACCAAGAGGACAAAGAGAGTGGATGCTGGGCCCCAGAGTTTCTAAACAGTCCAGTGCCACTCAGATTGAAAAGGCAACTCTGTAGAATGGGCATTGAGAAAGAGCAAAGTGCCCCTAGTCACAGACAGAGAACTGCAAGGAGCCAAGATGTGTCAGCTGAGTGGAGAACAGAGCCACAGTGCCCTGCCTGAAAGCAGAGGCCGCTGGGAAGAGAAGGTGCTCCTACCTGCAGGCCCACGAAGAGGTGATGGAGAGAGAGGTGCTCAGTGACTCGAACACTTAAGCTCTCTGTCTCAGGCCAGAAGCTGCTTATATGGGCCACTGCACACAGCCCTGGGCGGGGCTCTGACAGAGGTGTCAAGGGAGCCTAGCCGGTCTGGCTGACCGTCGTGCCTTCCACAGGGATTTTCTGCCCTCCTTCTACGTTTCCCCCACCCCCACCCCACTTCCCGTCCTACAACACCTCTCAGGACTGAAGAGCTGGGACAGATATAGAAACAAGAGTGGGTAGACCTAGAGACAGGGAGTTGGGGTTAAACAGCAGGGAGGAGCGGAGTAAGGTCAGTTTCAGAGACCAAAAGAGAAGATGGAGGGACTGGAGGACAGCAAGACAGAAGGGAGGAAGTGGATAATGGGAAAGAGAGAGAGGAGGTTCAGAGAGATAGAGACAGGAAGAAAAAGATGCCGAGGGACTGGAGAGATGGCTCAGTGGTTACGAGCACTGGTTTGATTCCCAGCACCCACATGGCAGCTGACAACCATCCCTAACTCCAGTTCCAGGGGAATCCGATGTCCTCTTCTGACCTCCGTTGGCATTGCAGGACACGGGTACACTTACCTACATGCAGGCAATACACATAAAGTAAAAAATAAGTAAAATATTTTTAAAAAAGGTGCTGAGAGACAGAGGTGCGAGATCTGGGGAGAAATAAAAGATGAAATGCGGATTGAGAGAGGGTAGACATGGACAGGCGGAGGAAGGGGTGATTGAAGGCACCACAGAGGGAAGGGTAAAGAAGAAGGAAAGGGCATGGGAGATGAGGAAGGCCTGTGATGTGGTACAGAGTAGAGCATGTGGCTTTCTTTCTCATCTTGCCAAGTGATTTGGTCATATTGAGGGGTAAGGGGGGTGCACACTGCTCTCCTATTCAAGGCCAGGAGACACAGAGGGGAGCAGTGTGTCTTAGGGAGCGATTCCTGTGGGGACCAAAGTAAATAACCCCATCTTATCTCAACTCCAAATGGGAAGGGAGCAGGCTGGGGACTGAAAAGAGAGCTGTAGGAATGGCCCTGGTCATGACCACAGTGTTATTAGAGCAGAGAGGGGATGGCTGGAACATGGGCCTGAGGGAGGAGGAGGGCTTGAGCCTGGACCCCTGAACTGAGGGAGAAGGGCTGGGGTCTGGACTCATGGGTCTGAGGGAGGAGACTGGGGTCTGGACCCCTGAGTCTGAGGGAACAGAACTGAGCCCGAGTCCCTTAGTCTAGAGGAGCAGGATCTGGATCCCGGGGTCTTTAGTATAGGCTTGCATTTCTGGGTAGATAGTTGGATGAATCCAAGTCCAAAGTACTGGGCTTCAGTGGTGAAAGAACTGGGGACTGGATACCTGATTCACCAAAGTTTCCCCCCAACAGGCCTGACGGGGTTGGAGGTGACTCAGTGGTGAAGAGGCATTAGAGCTGGGTGGGGTTCCTACCATGGGTGTCACCCCCAAAATATAGGAGGCACCAGAAAATTGGGGTGTCACCTCTAAAGAAGGTTGTGTCATCACACCACAGTGTGTGGATATGATGGCAGGTGGATCACCTACTGGTCTGGCCTGCGATCGCAGCTTTCCCCACACGCCCAGCACACAAGGACCCAAGCCTTTGTCCCCTGGCACCACCCAGATGGCTCTCTTTGTCCCCAGACCTATGGCAGTGCTCATCATCTTGCTTGGTCTGGGAGACTGCATATTTGGTGGTCATCTCCCATTTCATTCCTGGGTCTTTGTCTTTCTATTGCTCCAGCTCTGAATCTGAATTCCTTCCTCCCTCCCTCCCTCCCTCCCTCCCTCCCTCACGTGTATAGCTCTTTATGAAGCTGAGTTTCTGGATTATCATATGCATAAAGTCCTATTCCCTCCCTCCCTCCCTCCCTTCCTTCCTTCCTTCTTTCCTTCCTTCCTTCCTTCCTTTCATTCCAGGCTGTCCTCTAACTCACTATGTAGCTAAGGATGACTTTGAACTTCTGATCCTCTTGCCTCCACCTCAGAAGTACTGAGATTACAGGCATGCACCATCAGGGCCAGTTTATGTGATACTGTGGATCAAATTCAGGGCCTTGTGCATGCCAGGCAAGTACTCTACCATCTGAGTGAGTTTACTTGCTTGTTTCCTCCTTCCCTTCCCTTCCCTTCCCTTCCCTTCCCTT
>NW_008349082.1:289350-298614 GCF_000622305.1 Nannospalax galili | reverse complement strand
ATCTATCTATCATCTATCTATCTATCTATCTATCTATCATCTATCTATCTATCTATCTATCATCTATCTATCTATCTATCTATCATCTATCTATCTATCTATCTATCATCTATCTATCTATCTATCTATCATCTATCTATCTATCTATCTATCATCTATCTATCTATCTATCTATCATCTATCTATCTATCTATCTATCATCTATCTATCTATCTATCTATCATCTATCTATCTATCTATCTATCATCTATCTATCTATCTATCTATCATCTATCTATCTATCTATCTATCATCTATCTATCTATCTATCTATCTATCTATCTATCATCTATCTATCTATCTATCTATCTATCATCTATCTATCTGTTTATTTATTTATTTATTGGCCTTTTTTGAGACAGGGTTCTCCCTGCAGCCCCAGCTGGTCTGGAACTCCTATGTAGATCAGGCTAGCCTCAACCTCACCGAGATCCACCTGCTTCTGCTGCCCAAGTGCTAGGATTACAGGCATGCATCACCATGCCTGGATCCTTTGTTTATTTATTTATTTATTTATTTATTTGTTTATTTATAGAAAGGGTTTTACTCTTTCTATAAATAGATAAGTATAGGCTGGCCTCAAACTCATGGTGATTCTCCTGCCTCATCCTCCTAAGTGCTGGGATTGCAAGTATGAGCCACCACATCTCTCTCCCTTCCTTTCTTTCCTTTGCAAACCCGTTTCCAAATCTCTGGGTCTGTGTCCCCATTTCTTGGTCTCCCTCCTCTCAGACTGTGTGTCTCTATGTCCTCGTCCTGGGGTCTTTCTCTCCTATCGCAGTCTCTCCCTCCATCTCTCTCCTTCTTCGGGCCCGCCCTGTGAGGCAACCACAAGATCCCTTTCCTACACCTTTACAGATGATAGGCAGCAGGTCACTTAGGTTCAGTCATATCTGAAGACCCCAGGTTGACCCCAGGCTCCCAGGTTGACAGTCTGAGTTGTCCTCAAGCATCTTTTTTTGACACAGCCTGGGGTCTCCAATTAGATAGTCACTCATGCAAGCTGAGGGGGCTGAGGAAGCTTGAGGTGGCTTGTTAAGTGGTGAGGAGATCCAGGAACAGGAAGAGATGAGGTCTGGGGGTTGAGGAGCATTCTGGGCCCAGCACCTAGGCACCTGGCCTTACTCCTTTCTCAGATGGCAGGCAGATTAAATATACAATGCCTGGTTTAATTTTTTTAAAAGTTTATTTATATTTAAAAAATTTTTAAATTTTTAAAAATTTTATGTTTATGAGTGTATTGCCTGCTTGTATATGAGTGCACCCATGTCATGCAACGCCCATGGAGGTCAGAAGACGGTATCGGATCCCCTGGAACTGGAATTAGGGACAGTTTCCAGCTGCCTTGTGGGTGCCGGGAACCGAACTTGGGTCCTCTGTGAGACCAGCCAGCGCTCTTAACTGCCAAGCCATCTCTCCAGCCCATGATTTTAGGGGTTTTGGAGACAGGGTCTCCCTGTAGCCCCAGCTAGTTTGGAACTCACTATGTAGACCAGGCTGGCCCAGATCTCACAGAGATCCTCTTGCCTCTGCCTCATGAGTGCTGTGATTAAAAGCATGCCACCACACCTGGCCCTCATTTTAGACAGGGTTTCACTACGTAGCCCTAGCTGGCTTGGAACTCCCTAGGTAGACCAGGCTGGTCTCAAACTTCTTATATATAAACTAGGATGGCCTCTGCTTCCCAAGTGCTGGGACTAAAGGCGTGTGCCACCACACAAGGCCTAAGAAAAATTATCACATTTATGTATTTTGTGTGTGTACCTGTGTTTGGACCTCTGTGAGCCCAGTGCACATGTGGAGGTCAGAATACAACTTGTAGGAGTTGGTTCTCTCCTATAATGTGGGTCGTGGTTGTCACCATGTCATGCAATGCCGCAGAGGTCAGAAGAGGGCTTCGGATTCCTCTGGAACTGGAGTTAAGGACGGTTCGTAGCCGCCATGTGGGTGCTGGGAATTGAACCCAGGTCCTCTGTAAGAGCAGCCAGTGCTCTTAACCACTGGGCCAACTCTCCAGCCCTATTTATATTTATTGTGTGTATCTGAATGCATGGTTTTTTTTGTCTTAAGACAATGTCTCAAAATACAGCCTAGGCTGGCTTTGGAACTTGAGATCTTCCTGCCTTCATCTGAGTGGTAGCGTTACAGGTGTGCACCACCATACCTGGATTCGATTGGAATTTGAGAGAAACAATGTTTTAGTGTTGCTAATATTTGGGGTACACTTATACTAAAAAAAAAAAATCTTTTGTGAGTTATCCGAAATTCAGATTGTACTGAGCTTCTTGAATTTTCTTTCTCCTTTTTTCTTTTTGGTTATATTGAGACAGGGTCTCCCTGTAGCCCCAGCTGGCCTGGACCCTGGTCTGTGTACCAGGCTGGCCTCAATCTCACAGAGATCCGCCTGCCTCTGTCTCTTGAGTGCTGGGACTAAAAGTGTGCACTGCCATGCCTGTGCTTGTTATATTTTTATTTGCCAAATTTGGAGCTTTACATTTTTTTCTTTTTTTGAGATAAGGGCTCATCGTGTAGCACTGTCTAGCCTGGAATTCACTATGTAGAGGACACTGGCCTCAGACTCACAGAGATCCACCTGCCTCTGCCTCCCAAGTGCTGGGATTACAGGTGTGCACCAGCACGCCCAGCTGGAGCTCTACTTTCAAAGACACAAAACTCCAGGGCTATGGTCCTGCATTCCTAGAATGGAGGTATCCGGGTCCCAGTTTCTCTCTTCTCCCTGAGAAGGTGTGGGACACAACCCCTCTGCTCCCTCAGCACACAGGAGTCTGGGTTTTCAGCTCTTATCACTCCAGAATTCAGGAATCCGCATTTGAGCCCAGTTGCCCAACATGAGTTTCACAAGCATGATGGGTTGTACCATCCAAGGCCCTGGTGGAACCAGTCTGCCTAAGTGGACAAGTGGGGGGGCCCCTTTTCCATCTCAAGCCTGCTGTTTCCTTGAGGTCCAGCCCAGCAGAAGAGAAGGGACTCAGGGAGCTTGGGGTGTGTCACTCTGCCTGGTTTGGGCTTGTGTCTCTGTGTGATTATGTGACGGGAAATTGTCTTGGTACATTTTAAAAATTCTTTTACACTGGGTGTGGTGGTACACACTTTTAGTCCCAGCACTTAGGAGGCAGAGGCAGGTGGATCTCTGTGAGTTCAATACCAGCCTGATCTACATAATGAGTTCCAGGCCAGCTGGGGCTACAAGGAGACCCTGTCTCAAAAAAAAAACAAAAACAAAAACAAAAACAAACAAACAAAAAAAAAAACAAAAAACAAACCACTCAAAAAAAATTCTTTTACACAGAGTTTCACAATGTATCCCAGGCTAATCCTGAACACACTATGTAGCCCAGGCTGGCCTCAAACTCTCAGCAGCCCTCCTGCTTCAGCCTCTTGAGGTTGGAATTGCATTGCCTGTGCCACTAACACGTGGCTCTTTAAAAAAAAAAATTGTTATGATTGGGCCGGTGAAATGGCTTAGCAGGTAAAGGTGCTTTCTGCCAAGCCTGATGATCTGAGTTCGATCTCCAGAACCCACATTGTGGAAAGATGGAACCTACTCCTCCCACCAGTCCTCTGACCTCCATAGGCTCACTTGTGGCACACACACACACACACACACACACACACACACACACACACGATAATCGTAAAAAAAATTATTATTTTTTTACCATTATAGTGTGCACGTGGAATTCAGAAGACAATTTTGTGGAGCTGGTTTCTGAGGACTAAACTCAGGTCTCCAGGCCATGTGGGCCAGTTTCTTTACTCACTGAGCCATCTCACTGACCCTTCTTTGAGTCTTAACATGACATTACTATCACAGGGCAGTCATGTCAATGACATAACAGTAGATAACTAGGCCTAAGGGAATAGGACTGTTAACAATCACTCTGAAAAGGAAGAGAAAAGGCCACAAGACCTTCAGAAGATCCTCCCAAGACCCTCTCCTGAGACTTCAGTCATCACTCCCTCCTGCCTCAGCTACACAGCAGCGTACATATACTGAAGGATATAAGAAGGACATTGACTGAAGATGGGGCTTTTTCGTGGTGTAGCTGTCCTGAGTCACTTATGTGCTGGTAAGTAATCCCAATAGACTCATTAATTTTGTCAAGTTGGACTTGATAGAATCGTTAGTCTATTTGCTCCTTGTCTATTGGGTGTGGGGTGGGTGAATAGGTGTGTTTTGTTTTGTTTTGTTTTTACAGTTTTCCAAGAAGGTCAACAACCATATAGCCTAGGAAGACCTGGAACTCCCTATGTAGCCCAGGCTGATCTTGAACTTTCTTTTGATCAGCCTGCTTTGGTGCTGGGATCACAGACATTTACCAATGTGTCTAGCTATGATCCATCTTTCTTTACATTGCTTCTGTGATCTGGTATGATACTGGCATGTCTCTACTTGTATGTCCTATTTCATAGATGTGATTCTATACAATATGTACTTGTGTTTAGGAATGTTCTATTAATGTGGCTCTGTAACTCTGGATGAAAGAAGCAATTATTTATTCAGAAATAATTTTAGGGAATTGACTAATTTTTTTAAGACAGGGTCTCCCTGTAGCCCCAGCTGGCGTGGAACTCATTATGTAGACCAGGCTGGCCTTGAACTCACAGAGATCCACCTGCGTCTGCCTCCTGAGTGCTGGGGTTACCATGCCTGGCAACTCTTCTTTTTTTTTTTTTTTTGAAAAAAGATTTATTTGTTTTTACTTTATGTGCATGAGTGTTTTATACTCCATGTATGTAATGGTGCTCATACAGGCTTGAAGACAGTGTTGGATCCCCTGGAACTGGAGGTGGTTGTTAGTGGCCATGTGGGTACTGGGCTCCTTTGCAAGAGCAGCCAGTGCTCTTAACTGCTGAGCCATCTCTCCAGCCCCTAGGTGATAGGCTCTTGACCCAGGAAACCCGAGTTCAAATCCTGATTGCCTCTTTATTTTATTTATATTACATTTATTTATTTACTTATTTACTTGTGTAGGGGCATGCGTGTGCCACACTTGTGTTCAGAGGTTCTTTCCTGCCACGAGTGGGTCCCAGGGATGGAACTCAGGTCATCAGGCTTGGTGGCAGAGCCATCCTGCTGATCTGATTGCCTCTTTTTTTTTTCTTTTTAATGATGGAATCAAATTTACACTAAAACCGAAGCTTCTGGAAGAGCCACTTGTTCTTGCCTTGTATTGCTCCTCATACCTGACCTTGGCCTCATGTCTGGCCTTGCGTTTCAGAGTTGGGTCTCTAAAGACAACCTAGTTGATGACAGTTTTGGCCAAGGGGATGTCCATAGAGTACCTGGTGGGCATAAGGTGATTGTAGTTATAAACTTTCATGAGTGATTTGGTCTTGGATCTCTTGGCGATTTTCTTCTTGTCCACAGCAGCCATCACTTTGCAGGGATGGTGGCCAATTCCAGCCACCAGAGCATGGCTAGAGGGGATGTCTAAGTGCCATCAGTGTTCTTCATGATGATGGCTTTGTGTCCAGAGTAGTGTCCAGCTAGGGCTAGCACCACTTTCCCAGGTCTCATGAACTTGTCCATTTCATCAGCAACAAGGAGGCACCCAGCAGAAAGGCTCTGATTGCCTCTTACTAGCTGCCAACCCTTGGGCAAGTTGCCACACTTCTCTGCACCTCAATTTTTCTACCTGTAAAATAGATCATTTCAAATAACATTGTTGAGAGGTTTAAACAAGTTGATCTGTGTGAAAGGGTTAGAATTGCACATATAGGCATGTAGGAAGCACTGTATTTATGTTAATGATTGTGTTTATGTGATGATTATGTGTTCAGCTAGTTGCTTGGGATACAAAAGGGAACAAAACCAGGTCTCTGCTCACGCTCCTTCCAGTGGGGACTGGATCAGTGGCTTATCGGTGGCCGGCCATATAATTGCATACCTGGGTATCTGTTTTGCCTGTGTTAAGAGGCTATTTCTGTCAGCACAGGTGATTCTGTGATTGTGGGCCTGTTTGTGTTTGTGCTTGTGGGAGGTTGTGAGGTATAAGCACCCATAAAAGATCTCTCTTGGATGTGAGTGTTCCTGTTTGGTGTGATCCTGTGTTTCCCACTGAGGTGCTGGGAATGTGTCTGAATCTGGAGTCTTGAGAACCCCTCTCTCAGTCCAGGCTACTCCCTTGTATGTTTGTCCCACAAGGGACTCCTGGGGACAAACTGACTTCTTCCAAAATGAGCTCAGTGGAGTTGGTGGGGTCTGGGTGAAAGGGAAAGTGGGAGGAGACTGTGAAGCTAGGGAGAGGCTGTGAAACATGATGGCGACAGAGGGAAATGGCAGGGTGGGGACAGAGGAAGAGCTGCATGGACAGTTGAGGACATTTGATTATTCTTCCATTTCTTAAGCATTTATGGAATCGCTACAACATGTCAGGACCTCTAAGGGGCATTTGTTCAAAGTCTGGCATACAGACCGATCTAAGCAGACCAAGACCTACCAGAAAGCTCTTACTGTCCCAGAGAGACCTACCTATATCCATGATGGGCCACAGCAACAGTTCTGAGGGATGGAGAAACAGGCAGGAGAGGGAGGGCCTGTCCCCAGTTCTCCCTGGGGCATGAGCTATCCAGATTAAAGAACAGAGGCCATGAGGGAAAGGCCCCTCTCTGGCTGGGGCACCCCCATGAATTATATTATTTTATCTCTTGCTAGGATAATGACATATTTACTTCCTCCTAATCACTATTTTCATCCCCAACATGGCCCAACATCTGTAGCAAGAAGGCTTGGACCAAGCTGATGTGATGGAGCTCGTAAAGAGAAGACATACCTGGAAATCCAGATATTTGGCCCTGCCTCCCTTGAGACCCTGGAGTCCTTATCTCTAGCAACTGCTCCCCCCACCCCCATGGTCTCGGCTCTCAGACCCTCCCCTTTTGTTCACTGGATGCCCTTTCTTCTCTTTCTGGGCCTATGTTGTTTGCCTGTTTATCTTTATCTTCATCTGTGTTTTGTGTTCTTTTTACATCTGTATCTCCATCCCGCCCTCCCCACCCCCCACTACATCTGTATCTTGATTCTCCTGCACTGGGCCTCAATTTTCTCACTCGTAAAATGGAGATAATAATAATAATAATAACAATAATGATGCTCCAATCTCTAGAACTAGCATGAGGAAAACATGAAATAATTATGCAAAATGCTTAGGACAGAACCCAGGCAACAGTAAATTCAGTAGAAGAGAGCTGTTATTATTGTTTTATTATTTTTATCTCTCCATTGGTATTTATGTTTTTCTCCTGTTTCCACATCAGGCTCAAGTCTCCTCCCCTTCTGGTTTCTTGTGTGGGCTGAGCCCTGCCCTTGGCTTCCTTGGTAGGGACACAGGATGGAAGGGCACATCCAGGCCTGAGCAACCTTTACCACTCTGCCTAGGGACTCAGAAACTTGCCTGGGGACAAGGCCTGGCTCCCTATAAATAGCCTCATAAAACCATGAACCCCAGATCTGTCATCCCAGGCAGGCAGGCAGGCCAGTGACTCACAAGATCCTGGGCTTCAGATTCCTGGACCCCAACCTTGCAGTTCCCAGTTCCCTGGTCCTGCTGACACAAAAATCCTGACCTTTAATTTCCTCCTTTGGGTTCTAAGTGCCCTGCTCTTTCAGGATCAGAGTCCAGACTTCTTCCTCCAGACCCAAGGGTGGCTAGGTATGGTGGTGCAGGTCAGCCTGTAATCCTAAACGCTCTGGAGGTTGAGGTAAATTCCAGGTCAACCTGCGCTACATAGTGAGTTCAAGGCTAGCCAGTGCAACTTAGTGAGCCGATATCTCAAAAATAAAAGAAGAGTTCAGTGATAAGAACGCTTGCTTAGTTTTCGAAAGGCCCTGGGTTCAATCCTCAGTACTGGAAAAAAAAGAAAAAGAAAAAAAACAAAAACAAAAACGGGAGGGGCGGGGGCTCCAGGTAACACCTCAGGTACGAGAAGCCAGAAACCCTATTCTTAGCCAGGCGGGCTTGACTCGTCCTATCCGGAGTCCTGCAATAAGCTAGGCTTATGTCAGTCACTGTCATCCAACCAATAGACACTTCACTTCCCACTGGGTTACTCAGGACGCTTTCCTGAATGGGCGGGGCTGCGGCCCAAGTCGTGCAGCGGTAGGTTCTCAAAAACGCCGGTCTCCGCCAGTTCTTCCACTCTGCCAATAGATGGAGAACCTGCTCCAGAGGTATCCTGGTCGGTTAGGCTGAAGCCCGAAGGGGCTCGTGAGGAAACCTGTTCCACTGGTCGGTCCGGGTAAGTCCTTTCCAGAATGACCAGTATTGGGATTCTTGGATGTGGCCTGGACCGGAAACGGCGTGGCTTGCGGAGGGGAGGAGGGTGCATAACCTGGGCAAACCCTTGCTTTATTGGAGAAACTGAGTCCAGGGATGCCGAGTCCCAGAAATGCACCCATGCACCCCTCCTTCCTTGCCTGTTCAGCTCATCCCTCCAGCCCTCATGAATTCACTCACGATTTCTTCGTATAGTCCAAAACACTCAGCGCACACTCACTCGCCCACTCATCACTTAAGCAAACATTCCCTGAGGCTTCTGGTGTGCCAGGCCTGGTGCTGGGTGATGGTGGTGACCAAGATGAATCAGACCTGAGCCCTGCCTTCAAGGGAGCCTGGGTCTGATGGGAGGACAAGTATTGATGGTCAGGGGTGTGAAGGGGTGGGGAAGAACAAGAGTCTATGGGGGAATATGTTGATATGGTTTGGAAAGGATTTCCAGGGGAGGGGCCACTGGAGCTGAAGAACATGGAGGTGGCCGAAGTGTGCAGGTGCCCAGGTGGAAGACCCATGTTGTCCCTGTTACACCCAGGGGAGCTGTTAAGGCTGGAAGAGGTTGTGGGCACCACTCAGACTGGGTCGGGAACTTGAACGTTGTTCCTAGGGGGTGTGTGTGAGTGAGAAACCATGGATTATGTTAGTGCCATGGATGGACCAGGTCAGAGCAGGGACCAGAGCTGGGGAAAAGAGTAAATTCAGGAGGTGGCTCTGTCCAAGGCCTAGGGAGAAGAGGGTGGGGATCAGGGATAAGACTGAGACAGGAGACAGACAGAATATGTGGCTAATGGGCTGGGGGACAAAGCGATGTTCAGGCAAAGACCCAGAGCTCTGACCATCTTAGGAGGCCATCTTGATGCACTAAGGGTCCTAGGAGCAGAACGAGGGGAAGGGGCTGTGTATGGCTCTGGATCCTTGAAGAAATCCT
>NW_008349082.1:245503-288707 GCF_000622305.1 Nannospalax galili | reverse complement strand
TATTTGTTGCCAGAGAGGGCCGTGGAAGAAAAAGGGGGGGAGGGGCTGTTTTTGGCTCTTGATCCTTGAAAAAATCCTTGATTTTTTTTTTTTTTTTTTTTAGATAGAGTCTCACTTTGGGCTACAGTTTGGGACCTTCCTAGGCTACATAATAGAACTCACTATTCACTATGTATGCCCAGGGTGGCCTCAAACTGGTGGCAATCTTCCTTCTTCAGCCTCTTAAGTGCTGAGTTATAGGTGTGAGCCACCGTGAGTGGATTTCATCAGAGGTTTTGGTTCAGAAGTCTTGGGTGAATGAGGACTGGTGAGGTGGGGATCCCAGGCTGCCTTTCTTGTGCTTCTACATCTTCTGTCTCTTTCTGATATGATTAAAACCTGTCTTCATCATTTCCACCCCTCACCCCATCAGCTCCTGTCAGTTGTCCCTCAACCCCTTAACTTCTACAGATGTGTGCTATCCAAGGCTCAATCCTTTATCTTCCTCTTCCTCTTCAGCCCACTACAACTGGATTCCAGCCTCCCACAGCTCTGGTGGAGGAGGTCTGTGAGGTTACATGGTCATGGCTGAGGCCTGAGTATAACATTTTGATTCTCATCTGTCATGGACCACACCCTCCCTCCTGAAACTCCTTTTACATCCTATTCCTTCCTGCTTCACTTCCTCCCTCTGCAGCTGATCATCAGAACCTTCTAGCACTGGCGTCTCCCATGACCCACTCCTTTATTGTGGACCATGAGCTTCAGGGCTTTTTCTGGCCCTCCTCCAACCCCACCTACCCATTCTTTCCAGAAGGGTCCCAGCTAGAGTGAGCCCCCATATTCCCATACTGCTCTTTTGAATGTTCTGCAGTGTCTCATGGAAACAGCTCTGAGCATTTTGTACCCCCAGGTCCCTCACAGGAACAGACAGCCTCACTGTCTACTTGTTCCCTGGCTAAACCTAACAGTTATCCTTGTACCCTTGATCTTAAAAAATTTTTAAAAAATTATTTTTATTTTATGTGTATGAGTGTATTGCCTACATGTATATAAGGGCACCTATGTTATGCAATGCCTACAGAGGTCAGAAGAGGGCATCGGATCCCCTGGAACCAGAGTTACAGTTGTTAGTCACCATGTGGGTGCTGGGAATTGAACCCAGGTCCTCTGCAAGAGCAGCCAATGCTCTTAACTGCCGAGCCATCTCTGTCTTAAATAGTCTTACTCATGTGGCCTCTCTGATGGCTCTGGGATGCTCCTCCGGTACTCTCTACTCTCATGGCCTCTGTCCCAGCCCAGGCCTTTCCTTCTCTTGCCCCCAGCCCCCTCCTTTGCTTTCAAGGCTTCAGTCTTGATCCTTTCTGTCCATCCCCCGTGCTGCGCCGTGCCTCAGGATGTTCCTTCAGTGACTGTGATAGGGATCCCTGCTGCTCTACAGCTGTAGCTCACATTGTAGTCTGGGCCCTTCTCCAATCTTGCTGATTGCTGGGCCCCTCAGACCACTCCCCAGTTTACACTTGATTTTCTGGTATGGAGGAAGCCTTGATTGCTGCCTGCTACCTGTGGCATGGTTCTCTGCCTGGTGAATTTGTGCTCCATTTTTTAAGGCCAAGGTCACCTCCTCCGAAACCCTCCCTGATCACCACTACATAGACTTCCTCAGTCTAGGATGGACAGGCCCTGGGTTCTCTCTCTAAATCCAAGGTCTACAGGGAGCCAGACCTTCCTAGCTGGTTTGAAGGAAGATCACAGGTGGATAGAACTTGGATTTCAGGTGGATTTGATAGTCAATTTGTTTTTGAATTCCTGTTAACTTTGTTCTAGTTATGTGGGTGGTTTAGGTCGATGTTGCCTTTGGAGTACATGTGCATCTCTCCTCTCTCTCTCTCTCTCTCATTTTGTAAAGGGAATACTTCCCCTGGAACAGTTAGGTCTTCAAGGGGAGGCACTGGAAGCTGGTGTCTTCTGACACTGAACCTGGATTGCCAGGGGGAGGTGGCTGTCTGTCAATGAGATTCTCTGCCAGGCAGGCGGATCTCGGTGAGTTAGAGGCCAGCCTGGTCTACATAGTGAGTTCCAGGGCAGCCAGGGCTGTATAGTGAGACCCTGTCTCAAAACAAAAGAAACTCACAGACTAGGTTTCCCCTTTTCTAGACGTTTGAACTCGGTGCTGCCCCCTGCTGGGCAAACATCTCACCGTATTTGAAAAAGGCCAAATTAATTAAATATACTTTTATTTACAAAAGATAAAACCCACCAGCAGTGGTAGGTCGCAGCAGCAGTAGAAGGCAGTGGTGGAGTGCAGGTCCAGCTGTCTCGGTGACCGGTGTGTGTGCGTCCCCCTCCCCCAGACTCAGCTTCGGCCCCTGCCCCCGACCCTTTATGTCCCGAGTTAAGGCACAGCCCGCCCCCTCCCGTCCAGCCCCACGGAGGGAGCCGACGGGCGCAGAGCCCCTCGCGGGGCCCCACGGCCCGTCCCGGAACACACTCATCACGAGGCTGGCGCAGGTGGGAGCAAGAGGTCTTTAGTGTCCCCCCCCCCCATCCCTGTCTCCCGGCGCGGTCCCGCTCGGGCTCACTTCGGCGGCGCAGTGGGTGCGGGCGTGGGTGCGGCGGGCGGAGTGAGGACCAGGCGGATGCGCTCCACACACAGCTCCGCAGCCTGCCGGGTCTCCCGGCACAGCGCCGCCAGGCTCAGGAAGCCGTGCGGCAGGTCCTCCACCACGTTCAGCGTCACCGGCTGGTCCAGGTCTCGCAGTCGGCGCGCGAGCATGACGGAGTCGTCCAGCATGGGGTCCAGAGCGCAGGCCTGGAGAGGACGGGGGTGGAGGGAGGGAGAAGCGCATGGACAAGGACGTCGAGGTGGACAGAGGAGGGGGTCGTGGGGACGAGGGGAGAGAACGGAAGGGAACAGGTGGAGGTGTGGGAACGAGAATGAGTTAAACTGGATCCCCAGCCTTTGCCCAACCCCGGCTACCCCCGCCCCCATCTTTTCCACTGGCCCAAGCCTCTGGCTCAACAAAGTTGCAAAAGACAAGAGTCCTGCAGCCCCCCTCCCAGCCCTAGGCTCTGTTCTCGCGGGGGTCCGCGCTCACCACGATGTGCACAGGTGGCAGAGTCTTCAGCATGCTGTCAGGTGCCAGCAGAGGCGACATGAAGGGGTTCTTGACGATGGGTGACGAATAGAGGGGCATGCGGAGGATGCCCTGGCTGGAGCGCCGGGGGTGGAAACCCTCGGGGAAGGCCTTGTGCACGCTAGGGCTTCTGTCCATGGTGCTCATCTCATCGCTAGCTTCAGCCTCTTCCTGGGAATCCTCAGGCCGTAGAAAAAAGTTGACGTCGGACGGTGTGGTGGGGCCGAGTGTCTCCGCCGAGTGCGACAGCTCGGTGCTGTCTGACGTCTCCGAGCTGCTATTTTCGCTCAGGTCCTTTACTGTCAGGTTCTTGAGGGAATCTGTGCCCAGCGGGCCCTCGGGCTGGGCCAGGGCTGCCTCCGACACACTCCTTCGCATAGGCTCTGTGGGAGGGGCAAAGTCAGAGGCTGCCTGGAGGCTAGATATGCCTGGCAGTGAGTAAGATGTGTAGATAGATCAGATAGGCAAGGTCAGGGGAAAGATTGTGGCTTGTGGAGGTCTAGGACACTCCCAGACTCTCCTAGGGGATGGGCAGGGTGTTCCTGTACCCAGGGCTGCAGTTCTTACGGGGGTGGTGGAGTTGAGATGACCTTGGAAGTGGGGTTGTGTTCTAGGGACAGGGTGTGCAAGTCAGTTCACTTCTGGGTGCCTCCTTTTTCTTCCCCTCTCAGTGTAAAGGAGACATAGTCCTTAGTTCTTAAGCTGTAAGAATTTAAGAATTCAGTGACACAGGCTATATAAGATTAATTACTATTACCCCTTGAAAGATCATAATATGTCAACATGAATGTGTGTGTGTGTGTGTTTGTGCCTGGTGCTGGGGATGGAATGCACAGCTTTGCACATCAGCTCCAAGCCCCCCAATGGTGGATTCTAGACAAGTGTTCTATCGCTGAGCCAGACCCCCAGGCCCCCACTGGTGGGTGAATTTGAGGCAGGTGCTCTGCTGCTTAGCTGCACCCCCAGACTGGTATTAAGGATTTATTACCAGGCAGCATGCCCTGTTGTAGTTGCCTCCTGGTTCCCCAGCAGGAGGTCCAGCCAACCATCTTTTAAAAAAATTTATTATTTTTATTTTATGTGTATGAGTGTATTGCTTGCATGTGTGTAAGTGCACCAGTGTTGTGCAGTGCCTGTGGATGTCAAAAGAGGGCATCAGGTTTCCTGGAATTACAGACAGTTGTTAACTGCCATGTGGTACTGGGATTCAAACCTGGGTCCTCTGTAACAGCAGCCAGTGCTCTTAACTGCTGAGAGGTCTCTCTAGCCCCCAGCCAGTTTTTTGTGACTACATGACAGGAGGGTATGTATGAGCTCACATGGCTTGAAGCCTCTGTTCACAAGCAGCAAACAGGAATCTCCAGGGTATGCTGCTGCATAGAACTGCTCTCCAAAACATCCTTCATGTCTCTCAGTTTTATCCCTTCCCTTTAAGTAACCAGGCAAGCAAGTGACCACATGTACCCATCTAGTCTGCCTGGCATGCCCATTTTGGCTCAAGTCTGTTAATTGGAACTCCACTGTTTACAACTAGGGTTTTATCTCTGAGACAGAGTGTTACTATGTAGCCCAGGCTAGGCCAAAATATGGAATCCTCCTGCCTCAGCCTCTTAGTGCTGGGATTACAGGTGTGTGCCACCACACTGGCCCAACATTTCAGTTTTTACAACTTGTCTTATCAAACCATGAAGGCAAAGTTCAAGACAATGTTGGAATAATCACTTAGGTGTTCTGAGACCTAGATAATCGGTAGAATACAACTGTAGACACAGGGCAAGGGGTTCTGGCATCTTCTAAGAACACATATGTATGCCCAGTATTGTGTTGGCATTTGACACAAATGGGTGCAGTACTCCTCACTAGGATCTAATAAGGCAGGCAGGTACTCTTATCATACCCATTTCAGAGAGGGGGCAAACTAAAGGTTATGGATATTGATATCTAACCCAGTAGCCAGAGAGGCACTGATGGAGTGTGTCTCCAGGGACTGTACCTGGTCACCTTCTCCTACAGGGAACTCTCCACTGCTCACCATCAGATTCAACTTAATTGTCTTTGTGTGTATATCTGTATTCATCTGAAGGTCCTAAAATGAAAACCTAAATTTCAAATAAAACACGTGAACTGAATAATCTACTTGTGGGTATGTATGTGCACATATGTGTGGAGGCCAGCAGTCAACTTCTGTTGTCATTCCTCAGATACCAACCACCTTAAAAAATAAAAAAAAATTTTATTTTATGTGTATGAGATATTGCCTGCATGTATGTAAGTGCACCTGTGTTGTGCAATGCCCACAGAGGTCAGAAGAAGGTGCTGGATCCCCTGGAACTGGAGTTACAGATGGTTGTTAACCACCATGTGGGTGCTGGGAACTGGACCTAGGTCTTCTGCAAGAGCAGCCAGTGCTCTTAAATGCTGAGCCATCTCTCCAGAACACCCCCCATTTTTAATTTTTTAATTTTGTGTACACGTGGGTGCCTGTGTGTGAAGCCAGAGGACAGTTTCTAGGAGTAGGTTCTCTGTGCACCCTGTGGATTCTGGTGATTGTATTCAGGTCAAGCTTGGTGGCCTTTACTAGCTCAGCCATCTTGCCAGCCCCACCTTGTTTTTTGAGACAGGGTCTTTGACTGGCCTGAGACTCATGGAGTCAGCTGGCTGGCTAGAGAGCCCCAGGAATCTGCCTGTCTCTCCCTCCCCAGCACTGGGATTACAAGCATCTTACTGACTGAGCTATATCTATCCCCTGTCCAGGAATAATTTTCTTAACAAGAACAGTGAATGTGCCTGTTGAATGATTGAAAATGAGTTGAATTGATTGTGCTTAAAAAAAATTCTTAAATGTTATGGCGGGGAAGGTCCTCTTACCTCCCACAGGAAATCTCCACCTTCCATGGTCTGTGCTGTTGGCTGACAACCCCTTCCTGGGGAATATGAGCCCTGTGTCCCTTTGACCAAAGCTTGAGGGTCCAAAGGACTTGGGTAGAGTGCTTTGAGTTGAAAATCAGGGCAAGATGTGATAAATCTTTGTCATTCACTTCCCAGCTTATGAGGTCTTTCTGAGGGAGGATTTGTGAGCACTTATGTGTGCATATGTATGTATGTACATGAGTGTATGGGTGAGCTTGCTCATGTCGGTGCAGGTGGAGGCCAGAGGTAAATGCTGGGATTCTTCCTCAATTGCTTCTCTACCCTATTTTTTTCTTCTTTGAGACAGGGTCTCCCTGTAGTACTAGCTGGTCTGGAACTTGCTATGTAGACCAGGCTGGATTCGATCTCACTCCTTATGGAGACCAGGCTGGCTTCGATCTCGCAGAGATCCACCTATCTCTGCCTCCTGATTAAAGGCATGCACCACTATGCCATGCCCAGTGTTATTAATTTTTTTTAGGTTTAATTTAACTTGTTATTACTGAGCATGCAGTGCATATGGTATGTGTATGTGGGTACATGTGCCACATCGGATGTGTGGAGGTCAGAAGACAACTTTCTTGTGGAGTTGGTTTTCTCTTTCCACCTTTATGTGGGTTCTGGGGTTCTTACTCAGTTGTCTGGCTGCCCAGCACTGGTACATGCTGAGCCAGCTTGCAGCCCTCTATTGTATTTTCTGAGTCAGGCTCTCTCACTGAACCTGGAGCTCACTGATTTCTGCCTGGCTCCATCCCACCAGTGCTAGGGTTATGGGTTTGCACCACCATACCCAGCTTTTATATGGTTCTTGGGGTCCAAACAGGCTTTCATGTTTGCTCCCTGAGCTACCTCTCCAGCCCCAGGGAGGTTTTTGAGGCAATTCATGGGACTGAGAGACCACCTAGAGAACCAAAAGTCTGGGAATGTCCAGGATGTAGTCTGCTGTGGAAAACTGAGGTACCAGTACTGTGGGATCAGGATCAAACCAGCCAGGAAGGTGGTTTCTGCATCCTGGTGTGTCCCAGGGCTCAGCTCCTTTCCTCCTCTTGGACTTTTGCTGTCTCAAGCTATCTGTCTAGGCTGTTCTGGATGGGTGCCTTGGGACAGGCCATTTACTCACCTGCTGTGGGCACCGGGGTCTTTTGGGACTTGCGTCCACTTAGCTCCAGAAAGGAGTTAAGCCATGAGGAGGCGCCCAGGCGGAGGTCTCTGAGGAGCAGGGATGTGTCTCTCCGCACCAACCCCATCATGCCTAGTGCCTTCTGGTCTGAGTCAGAGTGGTCCTCTGTCTCTGTACCTGCAGAGTGTATGTGAGGGACTGAGTTGGTCTCCTCTCCTTTTAGGCCCAGTTCTGTCACTCAGAACTAGAGGCATCTGAGGCATACAAGCACCCAGCATCCAAGCATCCAAGCACCTCTGAAGGCATAGGCCTCACCTGAATAGGCGCTGACACACTTAGAGAGCACGCTGAGTGGCAGCAGTGGGTCTATGAGGCTCAGAAGACGAGAAGGAGAGGCAGCGGGCTGCAGTGTGGTGACCGGGTAGGCTGCCATGATGCCATCTGGCACCCTTACCCCATAGGCTGCTGCCCGAAGGGACACAGTGATGCAGAGGTTCCCACCCGCACTGTCCCCTGCAAGGCATATCTGCTCCCCTGTTGAACCTGGTTAGGGGAGAAGAGCTCGGTCACAGCCTGCCATGGGCTGGGAAGACTGGGCTGTCAGGTGGGGCATACAATACTCAAGATCAAGCAGAATGCCATTTTAGGTATTGGCAAACCGAGGTACAGATTTGGACCCATGTGGTAAGTAGCAGTCAGAGGACCAGGAAGAAGTGGAACAGAAAGGAAGTGCTGGGGAAGTTGGGGAGTCTGGAGGGCATGAGGAAGGGCAGGTGGTAAGAAAAGGCTCAGGGCAGTTTCCCAAGGCAGGAACATCAGAGGTTGGGAGACCAAAGGTCAGGGATAAGGCTGACAGCGAGGAGGACTGAGCCACTCCTCGCTTTGTACCCTGGTGCCCTCCCAGGATGTTGACATAAGAGGAAGGCACAAGGACCAGGAGAATGGCAGTGTAGGAGAGCAGGAGGTAGATAGCAGGCCAGGCACTGGCAACAAAGGCTGGAGTGAGGGAGCAGGAGGCAGCGATGAAGCAGCCAGGATGGAAGACAGAGAGCAATGGGGTAGCCTGTGGAAGAGCTGCAGAGGCAGGCGAGGGAAGGTGGGCTGGGGCTCGGGTCAGGCAGAGGAGGTGAGGCTGAGGCTTAAGGACCTAGGAGGCTCAGCACCCCTACAGGACAGGACAGGTGTTGAAGAAGAGTGGCCAGGGCACGGGTGAGAGCAGGATCTGTGACAGCAAGGACCTGGGTCTCACCAAGCAGGGCACAGTGCTTGACAGCCCAGCAGTAGGCGAAAAAACACTCCTCTAGCGCTCGTGGAAAGGGGGCCTCGGGAGCCAGGGAGTAGTCGATGGAGATGATGGGTGCACCCAGCTCCTGGGCCCAGCTCTTGAGGTAGGGCTCGTGGGATTTGGAGGTCTGTGCCACAAAGCCACCGCCATGGATGTGGATTACCAGGGATCGTGAACGGGGTACTTGCTGGGGCCGTGGGCGCAACTCTAGGCGTGGGCCCTCAGACTTTACCAGGTTGTTGAGCATCTTACTGTCCTGTGGGTGGGGAGACAGGGTGAGTTTGCTTGGACCTTATCCCTCCCAGGGGGTAGGCTCAGAGATTCAGGATGTTGGGCTGGGGCTGCCACCTTATAGGGTCAGGAGCCCTACCTGTCCTTCCCGCAGGTCGTAGGAGATGAGTCTGACTAGCACAGGTCCTGGTCCAGTGTGGGCCAATGGAGGTGAGATGGTGACTGTGAGCTTGGGATCAGAGGTCAGCGGCATCTCAAAGGCCTCAGGTGGCAGGCTGAGCAGGCGGCTTATCCTCACAGTGGTGGATGCCATGTTGGCCAGAGACTGGGGAGGGAACAGAATAGATGCTGGGGAGGGGTGTGGTGGTGGTGGGGCCTCTTCCCTCTTCCCCTCCCAACTCTGGTCTTTCCCCTCATGTGCTGTCCCTGGACCTGGGACTCTACATTGATCAGCTGTGGTTTTGATGGGTCTCTGGGCCTCAGGGTCTCCATCTGTGTAGCTGTATGTACAGGGGTGTATGACCATCTACTGCAGCATGGGTAATCACTTGGGGGTTGCATCCCTAAAGAAAAATTACCTTCCCTCCCTCATCCAGGTGGGCTCCCTCCCACCTGGCCCTGTGCTCACCGACAGCACCTCGATCTCAGTGATATTCCAGAAGGCTTTCCAGAAATGCACATCCAGGTTCTGGATGATTCGCTCAAACTCTGCCCCGCGCAGCTCTGGGTCTATAGCAAATCGGCCGCTAGTGAAGAGGGAGCTGGCGGTCACACCTGGGGGTCAGAAGGGGTGTCAAGGAGCCCTCGTGCTCCTTGGATTAGGCTTCTCAGAAGGATTAGGGAAGGGGGACAGGAGAGGGTGTGGGCAGGACCCAGCTGGCACTCACTGAGGCCTGTCTCGTTGCGTTTGTAGTGTTCCCCGAAGGACACCAGCCCGATGGAGAGAGTCTGCAGGAACGGCCGGATGGCAGGCGTGAACTGTGAAGGGACGCCTGTGTCACCCAACCACCCAGGAGAGGGATGAGGATAGGGCACAAGTGGGAACAGAGATGGGGGCAGGCACATTCACTTAGTAACCTCTCCTGAGTTCCTATGCTACACTGGGCATCACCACGCTATGCTGGGCATCACCGTGAGTGCTTTCATGGACCTGGTATCCTCCAAGGGAAGAGAGATGATGAACAAATAAAAATATGTGTGGCGTAACGTCAAAAACAATGAATGATTTGAAGGAAGGCACTAGGCACTATGTAGATGGGCCGCACTGACGACTATGGGTCAGGTTACCTGGCCAGGCCTGGGAGCAGGGATCTAAATGAGGGGAGAGGTACTTCCAGGAGAGGATGGAGTGAGTGTAGGACCTGAAGTCAAATGCTGGGCATGGGTAGCAATGGAAAGTAGGGGAGGAAGGGAAGCAGGGGACAGGGGACATGATGGTGTACCCAGAGCAGAATGAGCTGGGGACAAGAGCAAGGGGGATCCTAGAGGCAAAGAGGGATCCTATAGGGCCTAGGGCCCAGGCTGAGGAATCTGATTCATTCTTAGCAAGGTGTAGGGGGAGCATCTGGAGGGCTGTGAGTTGGGGAGTTAAGGGCATACAACTGAAGTCAGAAAGAAAGGGAGGGTGAAGCAGGCAGTGGGGCCTGGTATGGGGCAACAGAAAGCCACAAATGGGGAAATAGATCATGACAGATAGTACTGACAGATAGGGGGAGGTCAGCTAGTGCCTAGGACAGAAGGCTGTCAAAGAGTTTTGGGGGACACGTGGCAGGTGGCAGAGAGGGGACAGACATGAAGACAGTGGAGACAGCATCAGAGGAAACAGCCACAGAAGGCCAAACCAAGAGGTCAGCAGACGTGTGTATTCTGTAAACACTGAACAAGTTCTACAGTGTGCTAGGCTTTGATGGGTGCAGGGACTGAGCAGTGACTGAGATCTGGAGGCCTCTACCATCCTGGGGTGGGGGCTGGCATTTTTAGCAGGGGGAGGCTGCCCTGCACTGTAGCAGAGCTGGGTCCTCAAGGGGCTGGCAGGTGGCCCTGGCCATGCTCTTGGCCAGGAGCCCAGTAAGCCAGAGAGCGCAGGAACTCTTGGCCTTGGGTGGCTGGGACAATGATCAGGCAGCCTGGATCTCTTTCTTGTGACTCCAGTGTCAGTGTCAGAGCATGAGAGTGGGGAGCTGGCTGGCTCTGCCTGGCTGGTCAGTATTCCTGGGCTTAGCTTGGGTGAGGGGGGATTCCCAGAGATACCTGCTCTGGGTTGCTGAGGACCAACTGGCCCTCTAGGAAGCCTGGAGTGGTAGAGCAGGATGGGGAGGCAGAAAGAGTGGCAGGCTAATTTATCACTGAAGTGAGAGGAGGTCCCGAGAGGATCACGTAGCTCCAGATAGTCCTGCTGAAGTTTTTCATACAGCTGGTTGGGGCTGCCTGGAGCTAACACTGACCTCAGACAGGGGCAACTTGGGCTTCTGCTCTGATTCTGGTTTTCCAGGCTCCCCAGTTTTCTAGTCCCCAAGTCACTTTTGCCTCTATTTAATTAATTAATCAATCAATCAATCAATTAATTAATTAATTTGTGTCAGAGTCTTTCTATGTTACATATGATGTTGGTCAGACTGGCCTCAAACTCTCAATAATCCTCCTGCCTCCAGCCTCCTGAGGGCGTTGGGATATCTCACTTTCCATGTGCTGACAAGCTGAATCTCTTGGAGGTGGTTTGAGATGGGAAAAGGGTAGGAAAAGGCCCACAGCTAGGGTCAAAAATATCTAGTTCAGGGAAGAGAGCGATCTTTCTCATGGTCACCAACTCTGAGAGGCTTGTCAGCTCTATCCAGAAGGCTGCCTGGAAAGCACGATTCTATAGCAACTTTAGCAACAGGTGGGCTGGCACCTTCCCCCATCCCTTCCAGAATCTCAGTGGACATGAAAGGGGGGCATACTCACATAGAACAGGCCTTTGAGAACAATACTCATCACCCTCCTACAGGGCTCTAATACAGGGGCCAGACAGGTAACATAAAAGAGTGAATGGGGCTGGGTGTGGTGGCGCACACCTTTAATCCCAGTACTGGGAGTTTGAGGCCAGCCTGGTCTCCATAGTGAATCCAGGACAGCTGGGGCTACAGGGAGACCCTGTCTCAAAAAAGACTCCCCCCCCAAAAAAAAACAAACTTAAAAAAAAAAAAGAGTGAATGGGGGTTGGGGATGTAGCTCAGTGGTAGAGCTCTTGCTTAGCATACATGAGGCTCGAGGTTCAATCCCTAATACTTGGAGAGAGAAAGAGAAACTCTTGGGTCTAAGACAACAGAGTTGTGGGAAATCTAATAAAAAGATTTCCTTTTTTTTTTTCTGGTACTGAGGACTGAACTGTGGGCCTCATGCATGTTTGACAAGTGTTCTAACTACTGAGTTATATCCCCAGTCCTCTTTTTATTATTATTTTTTTTGTCTTTTTGAGACAGCTGGCCTGGAACTCGCTATGTAGACCAGGTTGGCCTTGAACTCAGAGATCCCCCTGCTTTAACTCCCCAGTGCTGGGATTAAAGGCGTGTGCTACCAAGCCTTAATGTTTTATTTATCATTTTTATTTTATGCTTATGAGTCTATTGCCTGCATGTATGTAAGTGCACCCATGTCGTGCAGTGCCCACGGAGGTCAGAAGAAGACGTCAGATCCCTTGGAACTGGAGTTAGGGACTGATAGTTGTTAGCTGCCATGTGGGTGCTAGGAATCCAACCCAGGTCCTCTACAAGAGCAGCCAGTGCTGTTAACTGCAGAGCCATCTCTCCAGCTCCCCTCTTTTAATTTTATTTTTTAGTCTGAGACAGGGTCTCCTTGGAGCTCCAGCTGTCCTGGAATTCACTATGCAGACCAGGCTGGCCTTGAACTCACAAAGATCCGCCTGCCCCTGCCTCCTGAGTGTTGCGATTAAAGGTGTGTGCCACCACACCCGGCCTCCTCTTTTTATTTTTGAGACAGAATCTCACTAAATTACCAAAGCTGACCTTGATTTTACTCTGTAGCTCAGGCAGGCCTTGGACTTGCAATCCTCCTGTCTCAGCTTCCCAAGTAGCTGCAACTTAACAGGCCTGAGTGGGCAAGCCCAGCTAGTGAAATGATTTCTTTCACATGATAGATCTGGTTTGGGTCATGAGTTTGAGACCCCCCCCTCCCCCTCAGTCTAACTCTGAGCTCCTGCTGATTGTGTCATTGTGTGTGTGCCTTCTGTTGCCTGCTTCCTGAATCCAGTGATACTGATTACTGTGGTTATTCTATGCTTCAAGGTTATGGGCCACTAGTGCCCTCACTATGGGCCCAGGGGGACATGGGGCAAGGGACTCACCTGGAAGCCCAGGCAGCGGCCGTAGAAGCAACCTTTATGTAGCGTGACATACTCTCTCAGGAAGTCGGCGGTGATTCTCTCATCTCCTTCGAAGAAGAGCACCCCTGGTCGGTTGGTGGTCAGCAGGCGCTGGGCGTAGTAGGCCAGAGCACGGAGTTGGGTGAGGGCAGCCAGGTAGGCCTCCAGTTCTGCCAGGTTGTGGCTGGCACGGAAGAAGATGCTGCGACGGTTGGAGGCCACATACCGAGATTTGTGTAGCAGGTGTGCCAGGCAGCAGCGGGCTGTGTGCACCAGGCTACGGTATCCATTGGCCGGTGTCTCAGTGTCTAGGTCGAAATGGTGCGCTACACCCAGCAGGCGGCCCAGGATTGGCTCCAGGCCCAGCGCCTGCTCCCGCACACCTGCAAAGATGCTGGACAACCGTCGTGCTGTCTCTCCAGGACCCTGGCTTGAGAAAAAGGCCATGTTGTCTTCTGCTAGAGTCACCAGTGACTGTGTCATTGTGCGTAGATCCATACCATGTGAGAATGCTGAAGCTGTGGGCAGGGGGGAAGCCTGTGAGCACCCCTTGCTCAGCCAGGCCCAGGACTCCAGGGCCTACCTTTCTTCCCTCAGGCCCAAGTGTTCAACCCAGGCTCCTCCCTCCCTCTCAGATACAGGAGTCCAAGCTCTATACCCCTTCTTCCTCAGGCTCAAGGGTCTGATCCCAACCCCTTGAGACTCAGGGGTCTGGGCTTCAGGTTCCTCCTCCCTCAGACCCAGGAGTTCACCCCCTTGCCTTCCAGGAGTCCGGAGCCTCATCCTGCTTCTGCCTTAGGACACATGACTCCAAGTCCCCAGTACCTGCTTCTCTTCCTAGGAGCTAGGAGTTCTAGCCCTAGGTCTGTTTCAGACCCAGGAGTCAAAACCCAGACCCAGAAGCCCCTGCTCTCTTCAGGGACTTAGACACTGGCTGTCCATGGCTTTCCCCTCTGCCCCTGGATCTAGGGGTCCAGTCTCCTGAGCCCAGAAGGACCTGGCTTGCTAGCTCTGCATCTCTTCTCTACCCCAGGAGCTGGCTCACCCTCTTCCTTCTTTCTTCTAGGGATTCAAGAGTAGACTTCTGCCTTTGTTTACTCTCCTGAGACCTGTTCCTCTTGGTTCTGGGAAGCCTGGATGCCCAGCCTGTTCCCTTTTTTCAGACCCAGGAGTTTGAACCCCATTCTGTGTTTCCTTCTTAGTTTCCAGGTGTCATACACAAGCTCCTCTCTTCCAACAATATTTGGGCGAGTTTATCCCCCGAGTCTGGCCATTACTGTCTCCAAGGACTCTGCTAACCCTGGCTTCAGCCCTTCTGAACTCAGTTCATCATTCCTTCCTGACCACACTGAGGACTCCCTCCTGGTCCCTCAAACTTGCCTGTGGAATCTCTTCCCAATGCCAGCTCCCTCTCTGTGCCTCAGTGGGATCCCCCAAACTCAGCATCATTCTTTCCCTGCAGGTTCCCTGGCCTTCGGGCCTGTCCACCTGCCTTAGACTGCATATTCTCTGCTCCCCTGCTTCAAACAGCACTACATACTGCTAAGCTTGGGCTCACTAGCCAGGTCCAGCTAAGGTTTAGTCCCCAAACCTCAGAATGCCATGGTTCACAACTCTATTACTGCTAGGACCCTTATTTACAGGAGGGGAAACTGAGGTTCAGTAAGGAGCTGAAGGCTGTATGGAGAGTGCCAATTCAAACCCAGATCTTTAGGTCCAGAGTTGCTACTCACACGGCACCTCCCCTAGCACTCTGAAGGCTCAGCTTCTAGCTCTAGCCCTTAAAACTTGCCCCATGCTATGCCTGGCTCCTGACATTCACAGTCGGTCCTCTGTGATCTTTCGTCCAGAATCCTTTTTCTCCCCAGGCTACCCTGTTATTTGAATAGCTTGTCACCAAGGTCCTGGATAAACTGCCCTTGACCCTTTGGTGGGGACACTACCATGCCCAAGTGACTCTTCTCTCTGGAAGCCCAGGGCCCTGCCTTGCTCCTCCTGGGTTTGCAGGCCCTTGTTTCCCTAGAAGACAGCGTCTCCTCTCCCTTCCAGGCCCCAGGTTCCTGCAACGGCCCTCTCTGTCTCTCAGCTGGCTTTGCACTCACCCCTCCCTGGCTGCTTCTTCCGAACTGGAGCTCCCCAGGCTGGAACAGCTGGTCTGAGGCTAGTGCCAGTAGCAGCCTAGGATAAACTGGGGGAGGGGCCAGCCTGGCTAGGGTGTGGCCGCTTGCTTCATCTCCTACCCAGAAAGGATAGTGAGAACCGCATGCTATAAAATGATGCCAGAGTCCAACTCCTTGAGTGTCCTGCCTGCTTGCCCCTCCAACTCCACTGAGAGTCCATGTGCCAGGTTCCTCTTCCTTAGAACCCAGGTGTCCTGGTGCCCAGCCCCATCTCTTTGACTCAGGGGTCCAGACCCCAGTCTCTTCCCTCAGACTCAAGAGTCCAGAGCCAGTCTTCTTCTCCTTTAGGACTCAGGAGTCCCAGCCTTAGTTCTGAACACACTGTCCCCTCTCCCCCAGCCAAGCTGCCCTCCCCTCTCCCCCATGTGGATTCAGGGAGCCAAAGGCTCAGTGATCTCAGTTCCCACCCTCTGGACTGGCCCTGGCACAGGCAGCCCCAGCTGTTAGGGGGAAAAAAGAGGCGGCCAGCCTTGCTTTTCCCTCCGAGGAGGACAAAAGCCAATTAAGAGCAGTGCCAAGCTCAGCTAGGGGCCTGAGCCACAGGTCCTATGAGGTGGTGTTTCTACACTGGGCATCCTCTGTCTACCACTTCCCTTGCACAGCCCACTCTCTATGATGGCCAACTCCATGTTACATATGGGGAAACCACGGCTCAGACACTATGTTCCTCTATATCCTCCTTGCCCAGCCAGCTCTTTCTCACCCTAAAGCTTCAACTTGGGGTGTTCCCTAACTGTTCTCATCTAAAAGGTGCACCCCATTATTATTTTTTAAATTAAAAACAATTTATTTTTATCTTATGTGTTTGAGTGTATTGCCTGCATGCATTTTAAGTGCACCTAGGTTGTGCAACGCTTGTGGAGGCCAGAAGAGGGTGTCAGATCCCCTGGAACTGGAGTTATGGATGGTTGTTAACTGCTATGTGGGTGCTGGGAATTGAAGTTGGGTCCTATGCAACAGCAGCCAGTGCTCTTAATCACTGAGCCATTCCCCAGTCCCAGATACGACTTAATCTGAATGAAAACCTAGTACAGCATTTGGCCCATGGAAGGTCCTGGATATACTACTGGCTTCCTTTTCCAATTCCTATGCCTTGCCTATCATGGGAAGATATAGATGAGGCCATAAAAACTCTGTTCATCCCTGGAGATTCCAGAAAATACTGGCTTACCGTCTGCAGGGGAGTTTAGAAAGTTAATGGCAATGATGGGTCTTAGTTGAGGTTTTTCTTTTTAAAAATTTATTTAAAAATTTTATGTGGGGCTGGAAAGATGACTCAGCAGTTAAGAACACTGACTGTTCTTGCGGAAGATCCAGGTTTGGATTCCAGCACCCATATGGCAGCTAACAACTGTCCTTAATTCCAGTTCCAGGGGATCTGATGGCCACTTCTGACCTCTGTAGGCATTGCGTGACTTGGGTGCACTTACATGCAGGCAATACACTTATACACATAAAAATAAACAAAACAAACTTTGAATCAAAGAATAGGTCAGGCAGATTAGCCAAGATAGTAGAAGTAGAAGACCACAAAGCTGAGGGCTTATGGTGATTATGTAGTGCAGTGAGTAACATGGCCACAAACAAGTCATAGGCCATCACTGTCAGCAACACACTATCCAGTACAGAAAAGGCCGTGAAAAAATACGTCTGGGTGAGGTGACCTTCATACGTGATGGCTTTGTTCTGTACCTTGATGTTCACCAATATCTTAGAGATTGTGGTGGGAGTGAAACGAATGTCTATGAAAGAGAGATTGGAGTGGGCAGGTGGGACTCAGTGCTGATGGGCAGGGTAATGAGAGTGTTCCCTACAACACAGACCAGGTACATGGACACAGACAGCCCCAACACAAGGGGCTGGATGTTGTTTTCTTTTGACAATCCCAGTAGCTTGAATTTTAAGTAACTATTAGATTCTCTGGCTCCATAAAGCTTCGGAAGTTGTCTGGAAAGATGCAAACACTTAAAAGCACTTAAAATGAGAATATGCCATACATTTCAAATTCACTTATGAAACATTGTGTTTTATCACTGTTTTTGTTAGCCTTGCCGACCAAGACCTCTGCGTCCACCACCACTGTCTCAATTCTGCATATTTATAAAGAACATTATATGCTATGCAGGTATTTCCACTGCGTCATTTCTGTCTGATAATAATCCATCTCTGCTCTCAAGAACAAAGTGTTTTCAGAGTCATCTCGGTATCTTGTAGTCACTCTCTCTTCCAATCCCAGGGAAATATGGAGATAGATAATTTTGGAATGCTGAATTTGAAGATGTCTTATTATCCTTATATCACAATCCAGGGTTTTGAAATAGACTATCCTGACTCAAGCTTGACTCAAGGATATTGTACAAGTATTTTTAAGGAAGTCTATTGTCAGTCCAGTCTCACTGTATCCCTCTATCTACATCATAATATGTCTTAATCCAGGATTGCAAAGATGGCTCAGATGCTGATAGCGTTGGCTGCTCTTGCAAAGGATCTGGGTTTGATCCCTAGCACTCACATAGAGGCTAAGAATTGTCTGTAACTCTAGTTCTAGGAGATCAAACACCCTTTTCTGGTCTCTGAAGGCATTGTACACACATGTGCAATGTGTGCATTATATGCAGGCAAAACATTAAAAAAAAAATGACGGGCTGGAGAGATGGCTCAATGGTGGCTAGTAGTTGTCTGTAACTCCAGTTCCAGGGGTATCCAACTCCATCTTCTGACCTCCACAGGCATTGCACAACACAGGTGAATTTCCATATATGCAGGCAATACACTCATACACATAAACTAAAAATAATGTATTTTAAAACAAAAAAAATATGGCTTAATCCTAAAAATCAGTTCAGGAACTCTATTATGCATTCTCATTGTTCCCTGCATATTTATGTTGTTCTTAAATTATACTGAGGTGACTGTGTCTTTCCTATTACATTTTCTTTTAATATTTCTAGCACTGAGCATAGTATTGGTCCATTTAGTCCTGGGTTCCATAGGTTCCACTTTCATGGATCCAACCAACCACACATAAAAGTATCTGAGTTGCAAGACTTGAGTTTGATCCTCATTAGTGAGAGGAAAAGAAAAACAAAAACAGCAGCATCAAAATTGACTAGGCATAGTCCCAGCACTCGGGAGGTAGAGGCAGGAGGATCTCTGTGAGTTTGAGGCTAGCCTGGGCTACAGAGCCAGTTCCAGGCCAGCCAATGCTATGTCTCAAAAAATAAAACAAGTGCCAGGTGTGGTGGTGCACACATTTAGTCCCAGCACTCGGGAGGCAGAGGCAGGCAGATCTCTGTGAGTTCAAGGCCAGCCTGGTCTATATAGTGAGTTCCAGGACAACGGGGGCTACAAGAAGACCCTGTTTCAAAAAGACCAAAAAACATCCCCAAAACCAAACAACCCCCCAAAACCCCAACCCCCCTAAAAAAACCCAAACAAAAACAAAACAAAAGATCTATGTACATGTTTGGATGTGTCCTGATCTATACATGTATGCTGAGAACAGAACTTGCTGTTTGTTCAAGCAGAGATTTAAGGAATTATCTTGGCCATCTCCCTCACCCTATCCCCATCTAGTCTGTCAGCTAGTCCCATCTACCATGTCCTAGGAAGCTCTGCAACTTGGCCCATCTCCCACCTCCACTGCCTCCTCCCTTGTCCACACCACAGCATGCATGAATGTAAAGCTCTCTGGGTGCCTCTGTCCAGTCTGTTTCCTGCAAAGCATCCAGAGGATCTTTTGAAAACAAATCTGATCACATACTTCCAGCCCTTCAATACCTCCCTGCCTGTCTCTCAGGATAAAGCCTCTATCCTGGACATGGCCTCCCAAAGCAAACTAGAGGCCAGCCTCCCCTGTCCTCCCCCCCTCCCTCCCTCCTTCCCTCCCTCCCTCCTTCCCTCCCTCTCTCCCTCCTTCCCTCTCAGAGCTCTCTCTGCCTTGTCACCTGCTGCTTCCTCCAGCCTCAAGGACTTTTTACCTATGCTGTCCTCTTTGCCCCTCTTGTGAATGTCTGTCCTTTCTTGACTCTAATGTCACCTCCTTGGGAAGCTTCTCTCTTTCATTTTTCAGGATTCTCCCTTTTTAAAGTATCCCAGGCTGTCCTCAGATTCACTATGTAGTCGAGGATGACATCAAACTTCTGATCCCTCCTGCCTCTACCACCCTAGTTCTGAATAAAAGGCATGTAACCACCATGCCTACTTTATGTGGTACTGGAGATAGAGCCTAGCGCTCTGTGCATACTAGGCAAGCAGTCTACCAACTGAGGTGTATTCCCAGCCCCAGGCCTTTTCCTTTTGTTGGATTTATCACATTGTGTTGTTCACAGTAATAGCCTCTGGGGGAGGGTGAGAGGAGTTGAGACAGAGTCTCTAGCCCTGACTGGCCTGCAACTCACTACGTAGCCTTGAACACTTGACAGTCCTCCTGACTCAGCTTCCTAAGTGCTGGGATCATAGGTATGTGCCACATGCTTGGCAACAATAGTTTGATTTGATTAATATTTGTGTCTCCAGCTCCACTGAGTCGGTCCTGTTAGTCACAGAAAGGCCTGGTCTGGCACCACTAAGTGTTGAGTGAAAGTCTGGGGATTGAATCTATGCATCTGGAGCCTTTTGGGTCCAGAATTAAGGTTGGGGCACACAGTAATTTCCAACTTCCCTATTCCCTGTTTTGAGAAGGCTGAAGGTGGCCATCTCTGTCTTAGGGTAAGGAAGGCTCCGAGTCTCAGTGTCATCATTTGGGAAATGGGCTGATCATAATAACAGCAGCCTCATCCAGTTACTGGCAAGATCACATGGATAACAAAGACTGCTCTAGCCAGTCTGGGTACCCTTGGAGCAGGGGTGGGTCTGATTCACCTGTCTCAGCCCTGGCACCAGGAAGAGCTTCAGGAAATGACAGGGAATTCATAGAGAGCCTTTGTGAGTTGGTAGGTCCTTGGGTTTCTGAGTAGGCTTGGCTGGGCCATAGCTGTGCAGGGAGCCTTACTCAGGTAGATTCTTTCTGACTCCTCCAGGCAACATCAAGGGAAGCATGATTATTAGTATCCCCATGTCACACTTCACACATTCCTTCACTTATCAATCCAATAAATATTTGAATGTCCATGTGCCTGGCATTCTAGGCAATGGCATTCTAGGTAAACAAGGCAGACACAACCCCACTTACAGGGAATTCACTACGTGGTGGGGTCTAACAGTAGTATTATCACATCCACCTCTCCTGAGGGTTTGTTATGGGTCAAACACAACAGCTCTCCAAGTCAGATACTGCTATCAGCATGCACAGTTCCTGCACAGGTACTTCTCATGGGCTGCAGGTGGAGCTGCATGGTGCAGCTCTTGTCTAACGTTTACCAGGCCCTGGGCTTGTCTTTTATCAGGCCCCCGGTTTGGCTATCACCAGTACCACAAAAACAGACAAGACTCATAACTGAGCCAGGACGTAATGCCTGCTCCGACCTGAGCCTTGCAACCTCTTTGTTGGTCTGTTGAGATTTCTCCAGCCTTCTAGATCTGGGGAACCTAAATGACAGCCCATCCCTCTCCTTAGGGAAGGTGTGAAGGTCCAAAGCCAGTTTAAAGCCCCCATGTCCTGGAAGGAGTGAAGCTCAGGAAGCTAAGTCCGGGTGGGGATGAGCTGACAAGCTGGTGGACTGAGAACAGATGGATTGATTGACTGAGGGTGGGATGAAGGGGCTGTGATGAGCTTTTCCCATTAAGGGGGTACTCCTTCCTCTACCTTTTCCTGACTCACCCCTAAACTTCCTCTTTTGGTTAACAGCAGCTAAACCCCTTCTCCATTATCCTCTCAAGAGTGCCGAAGACCTGAAAATCGGCCCTTGAACCATTTCCCTGGCCGAAAGCAGCAAGGGCAGCTGTTGTCCTTGGTCACACAGGGAATACCGAGCCCTAGCGGGGGCTGTACTCCAGCCTACAGGCATTCCGGACTGTGCTCCCAGGAGGGCGCTGGGGCAGCCCGCATGGCCCTTCGGCCCAGGTGAGACATTCCGCTCTCATCAGCTCCCTTCTCACAATAGATGGTCCCCGCACGCAGGACTCAATGGCTCAGTCCGCGGTTCCCCCCTCCTCGTGGCAGTGGGTCAGTCCACCCCGTCCGCAGTGCCCGGCGGGATGTGCACTGTTGCTTCCGACCCGCGGCCGGCTCACCTTTGGTCTTGGCTTTCCTCCACCGCCGGCGACTGCGGCTCCTTGCCCCGTCTTTGGTCTTTTTCGAGGCCTGGACCCCCCTGGGCCCCAATTCCCGGACTGACTCCATCAAGTCTCCGCGGTCCCGGCGCCGGGCCCAGTGCCAGCCGTCAAGTCCCGCCCCAACAGTCAATCCTTACTACACACCATCGCCGGGCCCCTAAACCATCCAATCTCGGGCTGGCTCCTCTTTGGACTCCTCCTTAAAGGGCGTGGGGATGAAGGCTTTGCTCCGCCCATTCTCGCGTTAAAGGGACGCAGCCAACACGCGCGCACACACACACACACACACACACACACACACACACACACACACACACACACACACACACACTGCAACCCTGGAGGAGGCAAAAACATCTGGGACAGGGATGGTGTGGAGCCCCGAGGGGGTCACCCCAACTGAGAACCCCTGGGCTCACATGCAGGTGCACCTTCCCATGAAGTGGGCCCAACCCACCTGCCAGGAGGAGAGGGGAGAGCTGGCTCCTCAGTCTCCCCTAGGGGGTATGGGGATATGGGGGTCAGGCCCTCCATCAGGGGCAGGGCCAACACAGGGGCGTGGCTGTGCTTGGCAGCCGTTAGGGGAAGCCCCCGACTTCTTCCTCTCCGTTTTTTTATTTTTCCCCCCTTCGGTCTTTTTGAGACAGGGTCTCCCTGTAGCCCCAGCTGGCCTGGAACTCACTATGTAGACCAGGTTGGTCTTGAACTCACAGAGATCTGCCTGCCTCTGCCTCCTGAGTGCTGGGATTAAAGCACCAGCATGCCTGGGTCCCTCCCAGCAGTTTTTGTTTTTGCTGTTATTTGTGATTAGTGAAAGTTGAACACTGTAGCCCAGGCTAGCCTTAATCTCTCAGCAAAGCAACTACCTCCCAATGCTGGGATTACAGGTTTGAGCCACCACCCACAGGACCTCTCTCTCTTCTAGTTATATTGCTCTATCTTTCTTGAGGTTATTCTTGGTCATGTCTCTCCTAATCTAGAATCAAAGAGATGAAGGGAAAGAAAATATTTGTCACCCCTACCCCTCTTGACCCCCTGTCTCCCAGCAGCTTCCAGCCAAGGGGTCAACCCACTGAAAGTGAGCTGGTGTGCCTGGGAAGAGATGGGAAACAGGAGGCCACAAAGCTCATGCATGCCCGTATGGCCAACTCTGCCAAGTGGTCTCCTTAGCAGTGTCTAGGGAGGTGCATGCACATAAGGGCAACTGCCTACTGAGTGAGGAGCAGCGATCTCCACACCTCTTTCTTTAGACGGTCCTGGAACCCTGAGAAACAGTTTTTCATCTTCTGCATTGGGAACAGTAAGCCTCAGTTTCCTCCCAGAGCACACAACCACCTTGGCGCTGAAATGCTAACTGCTCAGTCTTCTGAGGAAGACAGGCCAGGCCTTTACGGAGGGACAGGCCCCTTAGTGGAAACACCACCATTGCCCAGGATTATGACCTTCCTTGTGTCCTCATGGGAAGAATCAGGACTCCACTGCTTTACCCACCATGGGCAGCCCAAACCCCCAAGAAACTCATTGAGAGACAGTCCTAAGGTCATTCCTCCTGAACTGAGTCCCCATGGAGGCAGCCGACTGGGAGTGAAGGCCAGTGTATTCCTGGCAGCACAGGCCCGACCTGGTAAACGCAGAGGTTGTGAACATCCCGGATATTCAGTTTATCTATACTGACACCGAAGGGTGAGGCTTACACCGAGCATTGTGCTGCTGCTGTAACCCCAGTGCCTGCCCCACAGCTAAAGCTTGGCCAGCTTTTGTGGGCCAATGAATGAATACCTGGAGGAGGGTGCCTTGTCCTGTTTCCTGGGCTAGAACTCTTTTCTAGCTCAATTTGATTTTCCTCAAATTCCGTGTAGGGGGCAGCCTGGTGTAGAGGAAGAAAACCTGGTTTGAATCCTGGGTTGCTGCTCCTAACTGCAGGACCTTGTGGAAGATCCTTGATTTTTATGCCTCAGCACCCTTATCTACAAACTGGGGGTGTTGGTCTTTTTCTCACAAGATTGTTGACAGATGGATGACCTGATGTCCCTGGAAGGTTCCAGTCCTCCAGGTTCAGACTCACCTGTGCCTTGGTAGTGTTTGTGACTCTGGATGCTGTTTTCCTTCCCATAAGGCGATGTTCCACCATATCCTGACACGGTTTGATAATCAGGTTTCTTTTTGAAGGCTCCTGGGGTCACTGTCCCACTCTTTTGGGCTGAAGAATCTGACTCTGAAGATGAATTCAAATCTTCTGTATCAGAATCTGTGACCCAGTCAAAAAACGTCTTCCACTCTTGGGCTGTTCGCTGTATGGATAGTTCATGCAATCTTGTTAAAAATTCCCACTCGTTCAAAGATCTATTCTTGGATTGGGTTCCTTGGACTGGAGGTGTTGGCTGGGCTGTAGGCGCTGACTGTTCAGGTGTTTCTTGGGATGTAGATTCAGTCTGGGTAGGGGGTCTCACTTTGGATTCAGGTGTGACCTGGGCTGTGGATGTTGACTCAGCTTCTTGTTGAGCTAGAGATGGTTCTACTGGTCTAGATGTTGGCAGTGCTTCAAGTCCCTCTTTCAACTGTGGTACTGGTGGAGTTGTAGTCACTGGCCCAGGTCCCTGATGGGAGGTAGCTTCCGGTTGATCCATGTGCATGCTATGGTTGGAGGATGATTGCTGTGGTGCAGGGGAGGCTAATGGGGCAAGAAATTTCTGGAGCAAAGCAAATTTGTATTGCGCTCTAGGTTCCTGCTGGAATTCAGCTTTGTGTTGGGCAGTGGGCTCATGCTGGAGTCCCTGTTTCTGTTGGGAACTGAATTCCTGCAGAGTCTTGGATCCTAGCTGGGCTGTGAGTATCTTTTCTGGCCCAGGCTCTGGCTGGACTGTAGGTCTCTGGTGTAGCTCAGGTTCCCAGTGTGGCCTAGATACTGAGGTGGAACCTGGCTCTGTTGTTGCAGTTTCCCTCGTGAGAGAGGTTGGTCTCCCAGCCTTCATCCTTCTTCCCCTACCCCTCAGGCTTCCCTCTTCACAGACCTCTCATGATGGCACCTCCCTTTGGGCTCTACTCCTTCATCCTGGCATTCCTGGTCTGTCTTTATAAGGCAGCTGGTTAGTGGGTATATCACTGCTGGCCCCCCACTCCTGTGCCAAGCGATCACTCTGAACCTCTTACTTAGGGAGAGGGATTAGGACTGGAAGGAGGCTTGTGTGCCCAGTACTCTCTTACTAAAAGGGAGGGGCTTGCCCTCTTGTGTCATAAATAGGGCCCCACCCCACCCACCACTCAGTTAAAATAAGCAGTGACCCTTCTTATAAGGCAAGCACCCTAACTTAGTCTTCCCCATCCTTTTTCTTTTCCTCCTGAGATAGGGTCGCAGTGTAGCCCATGCTGACCTCAAAGTCCTGATCCTCCTCCAAGTGCTGTGATTACAGATGCATGTCACCATGGTTCTTTTTTCTTTTCTTCTTCTTCCTGATACTGGGGAAACACTTGAGGAGTCTCTATAGTTATAATAATTGTTTTCTCTTTGTTCATTGCTGCAACTGGTTGCCAACTGAATTATCTTATATTGTTACTCTGATCATTTTATACCCATGCTAAAGAACAAAAAAATCATTCTCCTATTTTTATAGACTCAAAACCTTTTGGAATGGCATTTGAGATTCTTCACACTGTTTTGCCTTGAACTGTGTTTCTGTGTATATATCTCCTGTACTAGATTGGAAACTCACAGAACGCAGTGACTTCTGATGAGGCTGTTGTGATGATGCTGTCGAGGACGATGCTGCTGTTGTGATGATGATGATGATGACGACGATGATGATGATGGTGACTACGACGACAGTGATAGCTGTCATGAATGCTGAAGGCTGTCTACACATTCTTAAGCTCTATGCCTTTAATCCCAGTACTCTGGAGGCAGAGGCAGGCGGATCTCTGTGAGTTCGAGACCAGCCTGGTCTACATAGTGAGTTTCAGGCCAGCTGGGGCTACAGGGAGACCCTGTCTCAAAAAGACCCCCCCCCCAAAAAAATAAAAAAAATAAAAGGTAAAGAGGTCATCTGGATTTCATGAGTTAACAGACCCTATTTGAAAGAACTGATTTTTCATCCCCTCTAAATTGATTTTCTTGCTACTTTCCTGATTGAATTTGAGGCCAAGTGAGACCAGCTAGGGGGCTGAGGTTTCCTAGGTTCTTTCAGGGTAAGGGGACGGCACAAGAAAAGATTGACAAGGGAAGGTGGTGGAGGGAACAACAGTGAATGTGATGGGAGAGAATGCCTTTAGGGAGCCCTGGAATGCTTTAGGAGGTGAGGCTGGGGAATGGGAGATTAAGAACATGCCCTGGGGCTGATCACTGCTTTTGACTGAGCGTGTCTCATCGGGGCTACAAGGGCAGAGCAAAACTTGCTAGTTGACATTGTTTGAGAAATCGCTGGCAGGCTCTGGAGTTCCTGTTTGGCTTCCTGTGGTGCTTTTGGTGTCCTAGGATACAAGGAAAGAGGGTTGGCTACTGTCAAAAACTTTTCACAAAGGTTTATTGGTTGTGTGTGTGTGTGTGTGTGTGTGTGTGTGTGTGTGTGTGTGTCTGTGATGTGGGGGATTGAATCATGAAACAGTGTACATACAGAAGCCAGAGGACAGCTTTCAGGGATTGGTTCTCCTACCCTGTGGGTTCCAGGGATTGAACTTAGGTCCTCAGGTTTGGTGGCAAGCGCCTTTCCCTGCTGAGCCATCTTGCTCAACCTTTATTTACTTTTGGTATGACACTTAAAAACTGCTTGACTAGGGGGGAGTCAAACTCTGTTCCCTGCTGACACTGGTGTCATTTTCAGAAATCAATGACCAGGTCACAGCACCTGTATCTCCTTTTACTTTGATAAATGCTGCCATTCTAAAATCTAGGAATTTGGCTAAACCTTCTGGTTTCAGAATAATTGTGTCCTGCTGTCCTTGGCCTTCATGTGTCCCTGCAGGTCGGCATCAGCTAGAAGAGGCTGATTGACATGGATGCTGATTTCGGCCTTCATTTAAAAAAATATTTTATTTCTTTTTATTTAATGTGTATGAGTGTATTGCTTGCATGTAGGTAGGTATACCCATGTCCTGCAGTGCCCATGGATGTCAGAATATGGCTGTTCTTGCAGAGGACCCAGGTTCCATTCACCCACATGGTGGCTAACAACCGGCTGTAACTCCAGTTCCAGGGCATCAGACATCCTCTTCTGATCTCTTTGGATGTTGCATGACATGGGTACACTTACACAGATTCAGGCAATACACTCATAGACATAAAAATAATAAGAAAAGGAAAAAAAAAGAAGAAAAGAAGACACAGGCGTTGTGTTCTTAGGACAGCTTTCTTCTGCTTTCCCTCTTTCCTATAGTAAAATAAGACTGAGAGCAGGATGGAAGATGGATGGAAGATGCTTTTGGAAAGCCAGGGAAAGGTAAGGGTCCTTTTGGAAGGTGGCCTGGGAATTTGGGGAAAAGGTAAGGGGGAGGGGCCATCTTGTGATCTGGCTGGGTCTTGCCTTGACTCACTAAGAAAGCAGGCATTGTGGGTATTGTGAGCATTGTGGGCTGGAGAGATGGCTCAGTGGTTAAGAGCACTGGCTGCTCTTGCAGAAGACCTGGGTTCAAATCCCAGCACTCATGTGGCAGGTAACAACTGTCCACAACTCCAGTTCCAGGGGATTCCATGGGCATTGCATGACATCGGTGCACTTATATACATGCAGGCAATACACTCATACACGTAAAATAAAAATGATAAATAAAATACTAAAAAAAGAAAGCAGGCGTTGGCATGGCATCAGGTGGACTGCTGAGGTTAGCAGATAACATCTGAACTGGCCTCAGAGGGGCTAAGGAAGAGTGCTGGGGTTGTGATGGGGTTGTGATGGCGCCATCTCCGTGGTCAGTGCTGAATTACTGACCTTTGCACTAACATTCTTGGCTTCCTTCCTGGAGCCACCTCTGAGAAGCCTGGCGTTGGTCCCTGTGGCCTCTGGTGACCCCTGTTGGAAGGAAGTGTATCTGTGGTCACTTCCAGGTACAGAAGAAAGAAAGCTCCCCCTCTGCCAGCCCCACCCCAACGCTCCTGCATTTACACTACCTAGGAACTAAATCAACACAATTCCATCTCTCTTTCACTGCAGGGATCTAGGGCACTTCTTCAAGGGAAGGGTAGTTTATTTTATTTTATTATTACTATTATTTTTAAAATTATTATTTTTATTTTATGTGTATGAGTTCAATGCCTGCATTACACCTGGGTTGTGCAAAGCATGCAAAGATCAGAAGAGGGCATCGGATCCCCTGGAACTGGAGTTACAGATGGTTATTGGCCACCATGTGGGTGCTGGGAATTGAACTTGGGTCATCTGCAAGAGCAGCCAGTGCTCTTAACTGCTGAGCCATCTTTCCAGCCCTTATTTTTCAATAATTAAAAAATATTATTTTTATTTTATGTGTATGAATGTATTGCTCGTTTGTAAGTAAGTGCACCCATGTTGTGCAGAATCCACAGAAGTCAGAAAAGGATGTTGGATCCTCTGGAACTGGAGTATGGAGGGTTGTTAGCTGCCATGTGGGTGCTGGGAAGTAGGTCTGAGACCTCTGTAAGAGCAGCCAGTGCTCTTAACCACTGAGCCACCTTTCTAGCCCCAAGAGAGGAGTGTTTTAAATGGATTAGGAACTGAGGCTTAAAATATGGCCTACAGGGGCTGGAGAGATGGCTTAGTGGTTAGGGACCTTGCTGCTTTTGCAGAGGACCTGGGTTCAGTTCCCAGCACCAATGTGGTGAAACAGAGTACCAAGTCAACAGGTTGTCCTCGGACCTCCACATATGTGCGGTGGCATGTGCACCCCCCAAACACATACACAAAATAAATATATTTTCAAAGACGATGGTTTATCAACGTGAGAGTCTCAAGGTAGAAATGGGCCCAGATAACACCTCCTGTGGGTATTTTATTAGTTTCCCATATTTCCTGCTAAAAGCAATAATGCTGGATTGGGGGTGTAGCTCAGTGATAGTGCACTTATCTGGTATGTGCGAGGCCCTGGATTTGCTCTATAGCACCATGAAAAAAAAATCAATTATGTGTTTATATGGTTCCCACTGTGTTTGAACTTTCATTGTTTTTGAGACCGGGTCTCTGTGTAGCTGAGGTTGGCCTTGAACTCCTAATCCTCTTGCTTCCACTTTCCAGGTGCTGGGATTACATGTTTGTACCATCATACTTGACTCAGTTTATTTATTTTTATTTTTTTAAATTTTATTATTTTTATTTTGTGTGTATGCGTGTATTGCCTGCATGTAGGTAAGTGCATCCGTGTAGTGCAATGCCCTCAGAGATCAGAAGAGGCTGTCAGATCCTCTGGGACTGGAGTTATGGATAGTTGTTAGCTGCCATGTGGGTGCTGGGATTTGAACCCGGGTCTTCTGCAAGAACAACCAGTGTTCTTAACCGCTGAGCCGTCTCTCCAGCCCTGACTCAGTTTATTTTTTATTTTTAGATGTCTTGCTATGTAGCTCAGGCTAGCCTTGAACTTGCAGGCCTGGAACTAACTCCTGCCTCCCAAGTGCTATGATTACAGGTGAGCACCACTACTATGTGCCCAAACTGTTCTTGTATAGTTCATTACTTGAAATCTGTTTTTCGCTGAACTCTGTTCTCCCAAATTCATACATTGAATCGCTAACCTCTAGTACCTCAGGATAAAAGAGGTGATTAAGTTACAATAAAACTTTTGTGGTAGTCTCTAACCCAACCTTATAATATGATGCACACACACACACACACACACACACACACACACACACACACACACACACAACCTCAGGGATGTATGTATACAAAGGAATAACCACGTGAGTATATAGTAAAAAGCTAACAATATGTCCCCTTGAGACTCACATGTTAGATCTACAATGCAACCTCTACACTTAAGTCTCAGGGAATGTCATAGAACAGGGAGCAGAAAGAATGAATATTAATGCATCTCTCACCAGAGAAGATTCCCCATGCATCAGATAGATAGTGATTAACCTGAAAGTCACAACTGGCCCATGTGCAGAGAACAAGAGACTGCAAAGAGTGCTTATCCCTGAATAGGACACCTGTATCACACCTCTGCAACCCAAGGCTCAGGGATCATTGTGAAATAGGGGATGGAAAGATTGTAGGAGCAAGAGGTAGTGGATGACCACAAAGAAACAGTTTTTCAGACAGTTGGGAAGTCACTCATATGAGCTCACAGGCATGGTGATAGCATGCACAAGACCCACGCAAGCTCAAGCCAGACCAAGTCCCAGTATAGAACTGGGGAAGTGGGTAAAAAGCCCCCAATCTTAGCTGGGCGTGGTGGTGCACGCCTGTAGTCCCAGCACTTGGGAGACAGAGGCAGGCCGATCTCTGTGAGTTCAAGGCCAGCCTGGTCTACATAGTGAGTTCCAGGACAGCTGGGGCTACAGGGAGACCCTGCCTCAAAAAGACCAAAAACAAACAAACAAACAAAAATAACCAAAAAAAAAAAACCAATCTTAGCTGAGGAGCTATTGGCAACTAATAGCTGCCAGGAGAGGGAAGAGTCAGTTTTCTTTAAGGATGTGATGCTGGATAGGTTAACTGTGCTCCAGTGGATGGAACATTTGGAGACACAAATTTGACTTCATAGGCCTTAATATATGTGACAGAGTACATGAAATCAGGCAGGGGGGCATTAAGAGGTGCAGATAGGGGAGGGGTCTAAATGATCAAAATATATTGTGTGAAAGTCAGAAAAATTCAATACAAAATAAAAAAAAATAATTTAAAAAAGACATGTTGGATTCCTAACACCCAGTGTGACTGTGTCAGGAAGTGGGGCCTATGGGAGTAATCAGTCCTGAAGACTGAGCTCTCATGAATGGGATTAGTGCCCTATGAACGGAACCCAGAGAACTCTCACTCTCCACCATGTGAAGATGCAAGTTAGCTATGTGCAGTCTGGGGAGGACTTTACCAGAATGCAAGCATGCTGACACCTGATCTCAGACTCCTACCTCCGGAACTGTGGGAAATGTTTCTGTTGTTTGTAAGTCACTCAGTCAACAGTACTGTGTTATAGCAACCCTAACAAGACAGCAACCATTTACCAGCCAAGGACAGAGGTCTCAGAAGAAATGCAAAGCTACTGACACCTTCATCTTGGATTCTAACTTCAGAGCTGTGAGAATGAAATGTGTTATTAAACCATCCGATTGTGGCATTTTCTTGTGACGGTCCTAGAAAACTAAGATTAAAATCTTCCTCCTCAGACTCGGAGCCAGTGGCTCAGTAGTGATTTATCTCATTGTTCCCGGCACGGTAGGCATATGGCAAATGTTTGTTCAGTAAGTGGATGGACAAGTTGTTTGGAGAGAGCCCTTAAAGATCGTCTGGTTCAATTCAGGCCTCGTGTTTCCCAGACTTGTGCCCTTTCTGTCACATAGATGGATGGCATTGCATCATGTTCCCAATCCTGTTTTCAAATGTTCTCATGAGCTGTTTTGAATACTGTTAAAATAATTTAGATAGGCACATCTGTTGCCTTCTAAATTTTTTCTAGCATTTTCTTGTGTGGCTTTTATTCCTCATTCCAGAGAAAAGCCATAGGATATTAGAGTCAGAACATTATTCAATTACTTGAACACTATTTTTTTTTTTTTTTTTTTTTTTTGGTACAGGGTCTCCTTGTAGCCCCAGCTGACCCAGAACTTACTATGTAGACCAGGCTGGTCTCAGTCTTATAGAGATCCACCTGCCTCTGCCTGGGATTAAAAACGTGTACTGTGCGAAGCTTGTTGAATCTCTTAAGTGAGAAAAACTTCATTCTAAATCTAATACAACTGTATTGGAGAAAAAAATGAAAGTACAAGAAAGAAATCATCATCACCACCATCACCATCATCACCATCATCTTGAGGCAGAGTCTCATGTAGCTCAGGCTAGCTTTGAAATCTTTCATAAGTGGGAATGACCTTGAACTCTGGATCCTCCTGCCTCCACATCCCAAGTGCTAGAATTACACGTGTATGGCACCATGCCCTGCTCAAGAACTCATGTTTCTTACAAATCTTATATTTTCCCATATATGTTACCTGTGTATGGTTTTACTTATATAGTGGTAACCCTATTTTGTGAATAGACTTTTTTCCTCTGACTTCATAAGACATATTACTGTCTTTTTTTGTTGCTTACGCACATTTTTAAAGTCAGTTTCATGTAGACCAGGTTGGTCTTGAACTTGCTGTGTATTTGAGATTG
Organism: Nannospalax galili; assembly: GCF_000622305.1. Taxonomy (NCBI): domain Eukaryota; kingdom Metazoa; phylum Chordata; class Mammalia; order Rodentia; family Spalacidae; genus Nannospalax; species Nannospalax galili. The sequence continues at coordinate 257,015 of NW_008349082.1, read as the reverse complement.
ACCTTGAACTCCTGATCCTCCTGCCTTCCTCTCCCTAATACTGGGATTAAAAGTGTGCATCTCCATGCCTGGTTGATATGTCATCTTCATAACAGACATCTTCAATGTTTGCATAATGCTCCCAACAAATCATATGTATTCCAAATTATTTTCTCATTGATGAATATTTAGTTTTATTTTTATATATTGAAAGCTTTTTAAATGGCTGTTCTTCAAGTTTTGGAGAATTTTCTTGGAACATAAAATAAAAATCAAAGGCTGGAGAGCACTGGTTGCTCTTGCAGAGAACGCAGGTTCGAATCCCAGCACTCACATGGCAGCTAACAACCATCTGTAACTCCAGTTCCAGGGGATCCGACGCCCTCTTCTGACCTTCATGGGCATTGCATGATATGAGTGCACTTACATACATGCAGACAATACAGTCATACACATAAAATAAAGATAATAAATAAAAAATATTGAAAAAATTAAGGAACAAACCCTAGCCAGGCCTGGTGGTGCATACTTTTAAACCCAGCACTTGGAAGGCAGGGGTAGGCTGTGAGTTTGAGGACAGCTTGGTCTACATGGCAGATTCCAGGCCAGCTAGGGCTATAGGGAGACTCAATCTCGAAAAGACCCCCCAACCCCCCCCAAACCCCCATAACCCAACAACAACAACAAATGAACAAACCCTCTTCTCTGAGATAGCATTCCAAAGTGATATTACTGGTTAAAATTTAAGAAAAGCTATTATGTTTATTGATATCTTTATCAAATTGTTTTCACAAAAGGACTAAATTAATTAGATCACCATATCTTTTATTTTATGATGAGAAAAAGACAGAGAGAGAGAGAGAGAGAGAGAGAGAGAGAGAGAGAGAGAAATGAAATCGCCAAGTTCACAGAGGTTATGGTGACACACCCAGGTTAAAACCAGTTCACCTGCTCTGCTTCCTGCAGGGCTCTGGGACCCTAGCTTCCTGGGTATAACGGAAAATGAAGCTGCAGGATCCAGGATGTCCACCGACCCCATACTTCTGTGAACTACCTTTGTGAACTTTCCATAGCTTATATCAACCCCACTTTTATTTTCTTCTTTTTCTCTAAACTTATTTTACCAAGTAGACTCATCTTAGGTGAAATTATAAATTTGATATATTATATGTGATCTATGTCTTGCTAGATAGCCCAGGGGACTTAAGCCATACCTGACTACTTTTTTCTAATGTGTTAAAATAAGTATCTAATTATTAAGGTTAAAAAAAAAAGCAAATTTGGGGCTGGAGAGATGACTGAGCAGTTAAGAGCACTGGCTGCTTTTGCAGAGGACCTGGCTTTAGTTCCCAAAACCACATGGTGGCTAACAACTACCTGTAAGTCTGGTTTCAGGGGCTCTGACATTCTCTTCTGACCTCTGAGGGCATTGCACAACACTGGTGCATTTACACACATGCAGGCAATAGACTCATAAAATAAAAATAATAAAAAGCAAATTTATATTTTATTGGCTTGGGGAGACACTTGCACAGCGGGCTTTATAACCAGATAGATCTGGGTCGCCTTCTGGCTCTGTCATTTAACTGTGTACTCTGTGCGCTTGGATATGCTACTTAGCTTTTCTGATCTGTTATTCTCTAACTTGTAAAATGGGGGTAGTAATACCCACTAGCAGAGGAATAAACTACTGTGAGTATCTAGTGTCCGGACAACCTGAGTGCTGGGATTATGGGCCTGGGCCACCACACCTGGCTTCCAGTTGTTTCCTGAAGGCAGTGTGTTTGCTAGATTATTATTAGCCTTTGACTTTCTACTGACAGGCAGAGGAAAGAAGTTGCTTCTACCTGTTAGGACTTGTGGCAGAGCTCATGTTTGTTTTGTGATGCTTGGGTAAATGGCTTAATTTTCTATGACTTATAAAAACGTGGCTAATAGTCTGTATGTTATTTCCCACCTTGTCCACCAGAGGGCGTAGAAGCACTGCTTCTTTAGCAAAGGCTGTATTTTATCACCCAGGCTTGGTAAATATCTTTCTCCCATGAAAGGAACCAGGGGTCCCTGAAGAAATGGCTGATTCCAGGGAGCAGGGAAGTACAAGGTGAGCCTGAAACACTGTGTAGTGTCAGAAAGTTAAGGAACTGCCAAAAAAGGATGGAGATACTAAGGAATTATGGAAAAACAACTTGAAGGGATGTCCAGTGGTGACTTAGGGACAATATGAACGATATAGATGATGACAGAAGTGGATTACAACCCGAAACATCTGAGCATAAGCAGATAGATGAATAAGTAAAAGCAGGAGCTTTACCTTAGAGTAGAATTCCAGTTAATAAACAATCATTAGAACCACAGAATTATAGCAAGTGAATTCTAAAAATGAATGCATAAAGGTATGGTGAGACGAAGCAGGGCATTTGCATAGCCTCAAAGCATCTTTCCATAAGATGGTAATTACAAGGGGGGACATAGTAACTTTATAGCAGACGAAGGTGCCGATATCACCTTACCAGTAATACCACTGAGAAGGAGAGAGAGCTCTGTTCTGGACCTCTTGATGTGCTGTAGTGGGAAGGACATGTCACTTCTGTGCTCTGATTATGATGTTTGCACTTTATTATTATTATTACTACTAGGTGCACCTGTGTTTTACAAAGCCCACTGAGGACAGAAGAGGGTGTTGGATCCCCTTGAACTGGATTACGTAAGGTTGTTAGCCGCCATGTGAGTGCTGGGATTTGAACTGGGTCTTCTGCAAGAATAGCCAGTGCTCTTAACCACTGGGCCATCTCTCCAGCCCTTATTACACGGTTTATGGAGGTCAGAGGACAACTTTGTGAAGCTAGTTCTTTCCTCCCACTGTTATGTGTGTTCTGAAGCTCTAACTCAGGTCACCACGGTTGCATGTGCAAGCACCTTTACCTACTGAGCCAGCTCACCGGCCCTTCTGTGTTATTCTTGCATAGAATGAATAATCTGAATGTAATCACGAGGAAACATTGAACAAACATATTCTGGGGACACGCTACTGGCCTGTACTTTTAAAAACTATGTCCAGAACATGTGAGAGAGGGAAAGACTGAGAAACTGCCCCAGACTGAAGAGTGCCATGGAGACAATGGCAGTTTTATTCATTGTGAGATCTGAATTAGTCTCTGGTCTAGGAAAGGACACTGGTGGGATCATTTTAAAGAATTGAATGTTAGTGGAATTAACATTATTGTATCAATGCAAATTTTCTATTTTTTAATTTTTAAAAATTGTATCCATTGAGGCTGCAGAGATGACTCAGTAGTTAAGAGTACTGGCTGCTCTTGCAGAGGACCTGGATTCAATTCCCAGCACCCACATGGTGGCTAACAACTGTTTGTAACTCTAGTTCCCGGGGATCTGATGCCCTCTTCTGGCCTCTGTGGGCATTGCATGATGCAGGTATACTTACATAAGTGCAGACAAACTACTCATGTACGTAAAAAACCCCAAAATATTAAAATTAATTAATTAATTTATTTATTTATTAACTCTCTGTGTGTGTGTGTAGTGTGTGTGTGCCCATGCCACAGGACAAGTGTGGAGGTCAGAGGACAACTTTTAGGAATCAGTTCTCTCCTTCCACCATATAGGTCCTAGCAATCAACTCAGGTGCCAAGCTTGTCAGAACAACTGCTTTTACCTACTGAGCCATCTCACCAACCATTTCTCTTTTTTTAATCAAAGAAAAAATTCCTGGGTGGGAGAGATGGCTCAATGGTTAACAGTGCTGGCTGCTCTTGCAGAGGACCTGGGTTCAGTTCCCAGCACCCACATGGTGGCTAATGACCATCCCTAACTCCAATTCCAGGGGATCTAAAGTCCTCCTCTGACCTCTGAGGGCATTGCATGACACGGGTGCACTTACATACATGCAGGCAATACACTCATATACATAAAATAAAAATAAATAAGAAAATTTCCTGGTTTTGATAATTGTATTTGGTTATATAAAATGTTATTTGAAGGCCGTGAGATTGCTGAGTGGTTAGAGGTGCCTGTTGTTAGGTCTGATAACTTGAGTTCAATCCTACAGGACAAATATATTAGAACTCTATTTTTGCAACGTTTTTTGAAAGTATGAAAACCAAGGTAAAATTAATAAAATATGCGGGACACATGCCTTTAATCTGAGTACTCAAGAAGCAGAGGCAGGTGGATCTCTGTGAGTTCGAGGCCAGCCTGGTCTACATAAGTGAATCCCAGGCCACCTGGGGCTACATAATGAGACCCTGTCTCAAAAACAAAACAAAAACCATTAGACTGGTGTGAGGACAAAGTGAGATAATGCTGTGTGTGCAAAGCACTTAGAGACATGCCATAGGTTCTCAACACATGTCAGCTATTACTATATGTGATATTATGATGGAATAATCCTATAATATGAATAAGACACTTATTATAACTAACTTATTTATTAATTATCATACATTATTGTGGATTTTATTTTTCCCTCTTCCTTCTGAAAAGTATATTGAATATGGATGTAATTTCTTTTCCTTTCTTTTTTTTGTTTGAGATAGGGTCTCCCTGTAGCCCCTCTGGCCCGGACCTTGCTATGCAGACCAGGCTGGCCTCAGTCATATATTGATCTCCCTGCCTCTGCCTCCTGAGTGCTGGGATTAAAGGTGTGTGCCACAACACCTGACTTGGATGAGGTTATTTTAAGAGATAAAGTTAAAATTAGATTTTATTGTTTTGGAGAATTTTCTTGGAGGTTGTGTGCGGGTGATTTCCTTTGACCACTAATTGACTCAGACTTAATGTGGGCATTTCGAAACTACTTGGCTTAGAAGGCTGGGGCACCACCCATCCTAATGTTATTTGTGACAGCACCATTTAGAGACTCAAAATAATTAGTCAACTGGTCAGGCTTGCAATGTGAGTGGCTCAGGCAGGATTTAGATCTAGATACTCTTGACTTTAATGCTTTGTGTAAATGTCAGGGGTTTTTTTAAATGTGTAGTTAGGTTTGTGAGCTACTGGTATAGAGATATGGTTATCAACTTGGGGTGGTATTTTTAGCTTTCTTAACTGGGGGATTTCTATTGACGTTTATTTTAGTGCATAGAGGCCATGCACCGCTGCTACAGAGCAGCCCACATAACAAAGAACTGTTCAGCCCCAAACTTCAGTAGAAAGTCAGGTGTGGATGGGCTGTAATCCCAGCTATTTGGGAGGCAAGAAGACCTAAGTTCAAGGCCAGCCTGGGCAACTGAGATCATATATTAATAAAAAGTAGGGGCTAGGGTTGTAACTCAGTGGTAGAGTGCTTGCTTAGCATGCATGAGGTCCTATGTATCATCCACAGTGACACACACACACACACACACACACACACACACACACACACACCAGCAACAATAAACAAAAATGAAAATAAAAACGAAAAAGTGCTGTCACACCTTGGTGTAGTTTTAGAGGGGAAACATTTAGAACTTAGAAACTTGAGGACTTAACCTAATGTTTACTGAGTACTATGCCGGACAATGTGGGGGATTTGCAAGCCACCAAGGTGGTTGAGGTTACAGTCTACCAGGGACAGGGCGGAGAAGCACAAACACTTTCACTATAAGGCAGAACTTGATAAATACAAAAAAAAAAAAGAGTCCAGTTAGAGCTGAGTGCACTCACTGGGGAGAGCTATGTCTGGTTGTGGGCAGAATCAAAGGAGGCAGTGGGGAGGGGTTGACTGGATTTGTGAGTAAAGTTGAGCTGGTTTGAAAACACAGGACCTAGCCGAGCATGGTGGCACATGCTTCTAATCCCAGCACCCAGGAGACAGAGGGAGGTGGATCTCTGTGAGTTCAAGGCCAGGCTGGTCTACATAGTGACTTCCAGGACAGCTGGGGCTACAGAGAGACCCTGTCTCAAAAAACGCCGCCCCCCCCCAAAAAAAACCCAAAACCAAAACCAAACAACCAAACCAAACAAACACAAATACAGGATCTGTTCAGGGAACAGTAACCTTGTTTGAGTGGAGCACAGAGTGTGTCTTAGTGAGTCACAGAGGCAGACTTCAAAAGTAGGCTTGGACTAGAGCTTTGAGTCCAGGTGATGGACTCTAGTCTTGGTGTCCATCCTAGTGATGGAGAAATCTTTTTCAGAGCGATGCTCTGGGCCCTAGAACTGTGGCTCAGCACCTTCCAAAGAACTTGATACAAAGGAAGGAAGTTGGAAATTGGGGGGAAGGTGAAGCGAACTTTTCTTGAACTTAGGAACACGTTGACACCAAATATGCAACAGATGATTTGCCTCAAAATAGCTTGAGGTGGGGGGATGGTGCTGTAAGAAGTGTGCACGGAGATGACCTCGCTTCTGTGTGGTTACTGTGAAGGGCTGGGCCACCTTGGCTGTGGTGAACACGGGACCAGATTCGGAAGCACTAACTAAGGTCTGCTTCCCAAAAGGTGAGCTGTTTGAACACAGCCCAGTGTGCCCACAGCTTCTGTATGGCTGTTACCTGTTGATAGGACTTTTGTGGTTTGTTACGTTACCATCAAATATCATTAAAATTGTTGATGGCTTACCTGGTACACTATAAAGAATACAGAACTTTTATTTACTTTCTATGAATTATACTTGTCAATAATCTCTCACCACAACTCCCTACTAGGGCCTTGAGGAAATGCATTATTCTTCTAGAAGGAGGGGATAGACGAGAAGGGATGGGAACAAACCCTGGGTTGTGTATGTACATGCATGCACACACAGGTGCACGTGTGTATGTACGTGTGTGTGTGTACATGTGTGCATTTTGCCAGCTACTGCTGCAATACAAGTGTGTTTTAACTTACACAGCACCTTTTTGGTATAAGTATAGTATAGTTTCCTCCTTTTTTTAAATTTTTTAAATGGTTTATTGCCATCAGGACAGTGGGCTCCAGGAGAAGACTGCCCTTCTGAGCTGTTCACTTTGGGACTTTTCCCTAAGATCAAGGAAACAAGACTCCCTGTAGGACAAGACTCCCAGGAGGCCCACCAGGTGTGTGCAGATAAACCCTTGGCAAGGCCTGCATGGCATGTGAATGGCAGAGCTTGGTATATACAGCAAAGCTGTGGAGCCCCGAGAAAGCACAGGACTCCAGATGACCCCGGGGCTATGGAAGCAGAACCCAACCAGAAACACTGCCATTTCATCCTTTCTGCCAGAATACTGGCAGTGAGAATGGCAAACTTTCCCCAAATCTTTGTGGGCTAAAGGAGCAACATTTTAATGTATGTGTTGTGTGTTTTGCCACATTTTCGACCCATTTTTTTCCTTCATAGCAAATTAATCTTTGTGTGTGTGTGTGTGTGTGTGTGTGTGTGTGTATGTGTGTGTGTGTGTACGTGATGGCACATGCCTATAATGCCAGAACTCAGGAGACTGAGGTTCAGGCAAGTTTCAGGTCAGCCTGAGCTACACAGGGAGACCCTGGGTCAGAAAAAGAAAAGGATGTGGGAAGGAAGGAAGAGGGAGAGAGGGAGGGGAGAGAGACAGCTGGGGAGAGAATGCTTTATTTTATTTATTTTTTTAACATTTTATTGTTATTTTTTAAAATTTTATTTATTATTTTTATTTTATGTGTATGTGTGTATTACCTGCATGTATGTAGGTAAGTGCACCTGTGTCATGTAATACCCGTGGAGGTCAGGAGAGGCCGTGGGCTGCTGGAGACCGTGGACATCAGCGTTACTGGAACAAGAGAAGGAAGAGATTGGGACCCCATGGTGGCTGGATGTCGGTGCTGCAGTTGCTTGAAGAGTGTGTGGACCAGGTAGAGGCTTCTGATTTACTGGAATGACTCAGGTGGGTACTTGGCTTAGTGGCCTGCACTTTAATCCCCTGCTAGAGCGCTCATTAAGGGCAAGAACCAGCAGGGTGGCACTGGCCTTGTTAGGAACAGATTGGACCAGGTGAGAAGTATAGGAGCTACAGGGGGAGGGGGGAGGGGGAGAAGGAACCTTTGCAATGTGTTTGCCCAGGACTGGGGGCTGGGGACTCTTGGCTCCAGACTCTAGGAAAGGCCCAAGGCAAAAGCAGAAAGCTAATGATACTGACAGTAGACATTAAAGGTTATTGTGTTAGAGCTTTCCACACTGACAAAATACTTGAGATACTCAGATCACAAAGGAGGAAAGGTTTAGTTTTGACTCACAGTTTAAGAGGTGTTAGTCCACAGTCAGTTTGCCCTGATGCTTTTGAGCCTGTGGTGAGGTTTATCATGGGACATGTACACAGTGGGAGATACTGCTCACTGCATGGCAGCCAGGAAGCAGGGAAGAGACAGGAAGGGACATGGACCCAGATGTCCTTCAAGGTATAGAGCCCCATGACCTAACTGTCCTACTAAGCTCCAACTCCTAAAGGCTCTTCAACCTCCCAATAGGCTGATGACCCGGCCTTTAACTCATGGGCCTTTGGGGAACATTCAGATCCCAAGTGGAAGAGTTAGTGAGCATCAGCATTTACTGAAGGTGGTGTCCATTTCAGAGACTTTAGGAATGTGTCCAAGAAAGAGGGATGGCTCGACTTGATTGTTGGGTCACATTTGTAGGGGCTGAAGAGACTGTTAACAAGGACATCTTTCCTACAACCTGAAGGTAGGCATGAGAGGGTAGTAGTAATTTGTTCCCCCAAAGGAGCGACTGGATAAAGCACAAGTGAGAATTTAATATTATTTTTTTTGACGGGCTGGAGAGATGGCTCAGCGGTTAAGAGCACTGACTGCTCTTGCAAAGGACCTGGGTTCAATTCCCAGCACCCACATGGGGTCTATGAACTATCCATTCCAGGGGAATCTGAAGCCCTCTTCTGACCTCCGTGGCATTGCACGACACAGATGCACTCACATACATGCAGGCAATACAGTCATACACATAAAATAAAAATAATAAATAAAATATTAAAAAATTATTTTTTGAGACGGAGTATCACCCTATAGCCCAGGCTGACGTTGAACTCAGAGCAATTCTCTTGCCTCTGCCTCTTGAGTTATTATTATTATTATTATTATTATTATTTTGGTATTTTTGAAACAGGGTCTCCCTGTAGCCCCAGCTGGCCTGGAACTCACTACATAGACCAGACTAACCTTGAATTCACAGAGATCTGCCTGCCTCTGCCTCCTGAGTGCTGGGATTAAAGGCACCACCATGCCTGGTATTGAGTTATTATTATTTTTTAATTCCTGATTTAATTTTTTATTTTTTGCTTGGTCATTGCTATCCTCTTCCTTTGTCCTAACCTATTACCATGTTGGAGAGCTGTTCTAGGAAACAAAAACGATCCCCAAATTGATGGCTTGGGCTTGGTCTGATACTACTAATGATTTCTTTTTAGAAAGTTCTAAAAACGGTTTCTATTTCTAGGACGCTGAAGTCTAACTAGGGGTGACATACACTTCATAAACCTAGATACAAATGGAATCAACTTTCAAAGCTAGCAGAAGTTTACTAGAGACCGAGGGAGATTGGGTGGAAGCTATTCTTTTAATATTTTATTTGTTATTTTTATTTTATGTGTATGAGTGTATTACCTGCATGCATGTGAATGCACCCATGTCATGCAATTCCCGAAGTCAGAAGAAGGCATTGAATCCTCTGGAACTGGAATTCTGGATGGTTGTTAGCTGTCATGTGGGTGTTGGGATTTGAATCTGGGTCCTCTGCAAGAGCAATTAATGCTCTTAACTGCTGAGCCATCTCTCCAGCCTGGAAGTTGTTTCTTAAAAAAGATTTAATTTAATATTTTTTTTTGTGTGTGTGTGTGTGTGTGTGTGTGTGTGCGTGTGTGTGTGCGTGTGTGTGTGTGCGTATCACAGCATACGGGCAGAGATCAGAGGACCCTTTGTTGGAGTCAGTACTTTACTTCTACCACGTGGGTCCCAGGGATTGAGCTCAGGTCCTTAGGCTTGGTGACAAGTGACTTTATTCACTGAGTTATCTTACTGGCCCAGCTTATTTTTAATTTTGAAATAAAAGACCTTGTGAGTATCGTCTATTAGTTTTCTTCAACTAGCCTTTTGGTCTTAAAGTTGACCTGAACCAAGGATTCAGGAATTACTCACATTAACAGTTACATTTATTTTGTTCTAGCCTCGACAAATAAGAGGTAAAAAAAAAATCAGTTATTTTCACTAGTAGATAGGGAGGGTATTTCTGAAAGTATGGGAGAGTGTGGGAAAGCTCTTTCTGACTGACCCCAGTCAGCACAACCAAACAAGGAACTACATGTTTATATACATCAACACACTTAGAGATCTTGGTTCTTTTGTTTGTTTTGGATTTGGGGGAAGGGGCAGGGTCTTACTCTGTAGCTCAGACTTGCCTTCTAGTGTGCAATCTTCCTGCTCCAGCCTCCCCAGTACCGGTATCACAGGTGTGCACCGTCATGCCTAGCAGAACTTTAGTCTTAATACCCCATCTACACCTTGTACCCAGTGCTATTGTGGGGCAGTGACTCAGGCTTTAGGGGGTCCTTACTAGAGGCATCAGCTCATCTGCTCTTACTGTATTTTTGTGTTTCTACCCTGTCTGTACCTCAGCTGGCCTCACAGACTTTATTCATTTGAACAGTAATATATAGAAGATGGTATAGTCTCCATTCTGCCTGAAAAGTGACAGTTCTAGAAAAGTCTCTGAGAGCTAATGGGTTTAGAGCAGCAGCTTTAGGTTTATTCTGACCTCTGCTCTGTTTACTCACAAGAAAGAACCCGAGGAGGCATGTCAGCTACAGTGTACATGGAAGACGCTTTCTTCAGAGGAAATATGTTAGGCTTATATCGTAGAGTGTTAGAGTTCTGAGGTCTGAGTGTAATGTCAGCTGAGCCCAGCAGAACTTTGCAATGAGAACTGGTCTGGTATAGAACATTCTGGTAAGGGCCTGAGGAGCCAGTGGTTACTGCTGTCACACTGTGCCTCTGTCAGTGTCCAGACATTTGGGTGCTCAGGCTGATGTGAATATCACTCATCTGTGAGGGGTTCCATTGTGCTGTTCATCAGCTCTGGAGAATTCTGTTTTGTTGGTGGAGATGTGCTTTCTCATAGCTCCCATTCAATGTGTTCCAGCATCAGTGCTGTGTGGCGGCTCTGAATGAATGTGAGCCCCATCTCTAGGAAAGCCCAGGAGCTGTTAGCCTGGTGTTATTAAACTTACTGTTCTGAAGGCTAAATCTCCCCAGCTTCCTATACTGTTCCCTCAGCAACAGGAGCTCCAAATCCCTTTTGTCCTTGAATCTTTCCTTTGGAACCTCATCTGTCAATATCTCTTTTGACATATGGTACCTGTATCTTCAAAGAGCTTTATTTATGATATAACGAGTTTATCTCCAACCCAAGGTTACTGTTACTTCTTTTAATGCAGACTTTATTTCTATTTTTGTAGCTAAAGATTGTCTTTCTAAAGTTTGTTCCTTATTTATAAGCAGTGAAAGCACTTATATCTTATAATTAATCAGCTAATTAGTAGGACAGTTTCTTCTTGCAAATTTTGACTCATCTTCCAAACTAAGGCTTTGTA
>NW_008349082.1:229804-238092 GCF_000622305.1 Nannospalax galili | reverse complement strand
GTGTGTGTGTGTGTGTGTGTCTATGTATGGGTCTGACAGGTGTGTGTGTGTGTGCGTGTGTCTATGTATGGGTCTGACAGGTGTGTGTGTGTGTGCGTGTGTCTATGTATGGGTCTGACAAGTGTGTGTGTGTGTGTGTGTGTGTCTATGTATGGGTCTGACAGGTGTGTGTGTGTGTGTGTGTCTATGTATGGGTCTGACAGGTGTGTGTGTGTGTGTGTGTCTATGTATGGGTCTGACAGGTGTGTGTGTGTGTGTGTGTCTATGTATGGGTCTGACAGGTGTGTGTGTGTGTGTGTGTCTATGTATGGGTCTGACAGGTGTGTGTGTGTGTGTGTGTCTATGTATGGGTCTGACAGGTGTGTGTGTGTGTGTGTGTCTATGTATGGGTCTGACAGGTGTGTGTGTGTGTGTGTGTCTATGTATGGGTCTGACAGGTGTGTGTGTGTGTGTGTGTGTGATGTATGGGTCTGACAAGTGTGTGTGGGTGCCCGCTGAGGTCTGAAGACGGCTTCATATTTTCTCAGAGTTGGAGATACAATCAGTTGTGAACCCTCCAGTGAAGGTGCTGGGAACCGAACTTGGGTCCTCTGGAGGAGGAGCAAACCCTCTGTGATGGCTAATCCTGGGTGTCAGCTTGACTGGATCTGGGATTAACTGAAATGAGAGAGATCTTTTTGACTGGATCATCTGAAGCTGGAAGACACACCCTAAATGTGGGTGTTACCTTCTGATGGCAGCCAGTATAAAAGGCCATGGCAGAGGAGAATGCCTGGCTTCTTGCTGCTTGCCTTCTCTCTCGCTGGTGAGTTCGTCTTGCTGCTGTAGACTGAAGACTAGCTGATCTTTTTGGAATTGCGCCAGATTGGGACTACTGAGACATCCAGCCTTGTGGACTGAGCAACTACGGATTCTCGGCCTCTCCAGTGTGGTGCAGCCATTGTTGGACTACTCGGACTCTATCCTGTGAGCTAAGCTGATAAATTTCTACACATATACATTCATTCTACCGGTTCTGTTTCTTTGGACAACCCTGACGAATATACCCTCTTAACCACTGAATAATCTCTCCAACCCCAGAAGTCTTTTTTGAGACAAGGTCTCACTGTCTAGCCCAGGCTGGTCATGAATTTGTGATCCTGCCTCAGCCTCTTGAGTGATGAACTTACAGGTGTGTATCAGTCTACTAGGTGGAACTTGAGCTAGGTGTCACAGGGGAGGTGGGATCTGGGCTGGTAGAGGGCAGAGAGCAGGTGAGTATAGAGGAGTGTGTTGCAGTGCAGAGCTGGTTGGATGGAATCTTTGAAAGCAGGGGCTGTTGATTGTTCATTAAATTTTTTGACTTAATTTTTTTATTAGTTTTCTTTTATTTGTATGAGTATTTGTATTTATTTGCTTGTGTGTAAGTGCACCCGTGTCATGCAATGCCCGCTGAGTCAGAAGAGGGCACTGGATTCCCCTGGAACTGGAGTTACAGATGGTTGTTAGTCACCATGTGAGTGCTGGGAATTGAACCCAGGTCCTACACAAGAGCAGCTAGTGCTCTTAACCACTGAGCCATCTCTCCAGCCCCGACTTATTTATTTTTGTTTTATGTGTAAGAATGTTTTGCCTACTTGTAAGTGTACCTATGTGATGCAATGTCAGTGAAGGCCAGAAGAGGGCGTCAGATCCCCAGGAAATGGAGTTACAGATGGTTGTTAGCCAGTGCTCTTAACTGTGGAGCTCTCTCTCCAGCCCCTGGTTGTTTATTTTTATATTGTCTGAACTCAGGTAGGGTCTGACTGTGGGAGTTTGCTATAAATATTTGTTGAATTAAGCAACAGCTTTCTGACCTCTTCACTTGATTAGCTCAGAAGTGCATAGAAGAAGTGCAGCCTATTTGAAGAAAGGAAATCTTAGCGATAAACGGTCATGGACACCATGTGCACACATGGAGCTCGCTGAGCTGCCTGTCAGTCCAGCCCATGCTTAGGCCACTGTGGGATCAGGCAGCTCTCCCTTAGCTCTAGCTTCACGTTCAGGTTCCCCCGGTCTGTTAATCCCTGTTCCCCCAAGTCCTGGCTGCCTGTCAGTTCCTTCCATCTGGTTTTCTCCTCCATGGACATGGGCTAGTGTGTTTCACAGGATGGACTTGGGTCCTTCAGGTTTTTTTTAATATGAAACACCCTTAAGACAAATGGAATTTTCTCTTGTTGATATTAGCAGTTTCTTTTGTGTGTGTGTATTTTGTGTCCGTACACGTGTGGGAGTGCACGTGCATGTGTGTGCTTGCACCTGTGGAGATGAGAGGTCAACTTTGGGTGTTACTCTCAAAAGCCACCCACCTTTGTGTGTGTGTGTGTGTGTGTGTGTGTGTGTGTGTGTGTACATACATGTGTGTGCATATGCACTCACCTTGTATGTGTCTATTTGATCCAGAGATTACATTTGAGTTTCTTCCTCTATTCTCCCTCTCTCTCTCTCTCTCTCTCTCTCTCTCCTCTCTCTCCCTTCTCCCTCCCTCTTTCTCTCATGTTTCTACAATTTTTGACATTTTATTTAGTGTGGTGGTGGTGGGGGCATGCGTGTGCCATGGTGCACATGTGGAGGACAGAGGACAGCTTATGGGAGTCTGCTCTCTTCTTCCACACCATGTGGATCTTGGGGATTGAGCTGGTCTTCAACCTTGACAGCAGGTGCCTTTATCTGTTGAGTGATCTTGACAACCTTCCATCTAATTTCTTGAGACAGAATTTCTTGTTGAATCTATTGCTTGTCATTTTGGCTAAACTGACTGACCAGTGAGCTCTGGAACTCTGCCTGACCCTGCCCTCCAGTGGGGGGTTTACTCACCATACCTAGTTTTTACACAGGGGTTGGAGACTAAACTCAGGTCCTCATATGTGTGTAGCAAGCATTTTCCCACTGAGTCACATCCCACCCTGAGCCCTTCACCATTTCTTTTGAGACAGGGTTTCTCTATATCTTCAGCTGGCCTGGAACTTGCTAGGTAGACCAGGTTGGCCTTGAACTCACAGAAATCCACCTGCCTCCTGGGTGGTTTGTGCCATCACGCCCACCTCACCTTGTTTTTGTTTTTTTTGAGACAGATTCTTTCATTGACCTTGAGCTTGCCAAGTAAGCTAGCCTGGCTATTTGGGGGAACCCCAGGATCTGCTGGTTTCCATCTGCCCATCACTGAGATTACAAGTATGTGCCACTGCACTCAGCTGTTTCAAATGGGTTCTAGGGACTGAACTCAGGTCCTCATGCCTACACAGCAAACACTTTACTGACAGAACCATCTTCCTAGTCTTACACTGACACTATCTTACAAGTCCATCTTAGGAACATTATTTGTGTCAAGAGTCTCTCTGATGTGCAAAGCCCTCCTCCAGGAAGGAGGTAAGGAGGAAGTGGGAAGAAAACACCATTCTTACTTGGTTATTTGCTTCCTGAATCCTATAGTGCCTGGCACAGTCAGACATGTTTGCTGCCCAAGTCCATGTTTCACGTTGCTGTCACGATGATCATTTTCTTATACATTAATCTATTGAACATTGGAGTAGCTACAGTGGGCCCAGTAATAGTGTTCTAGATGGTGGATTACAATTCACAGACCCGCAGAGATCTATTCCATGTGCCTCCTCTTTGCAGAAGTGTAAGGTGAAGTATAGAGAATTAGTGATTCTCCAGTCAGTGAGGCTCAAAGCCACAGGGGTAAAACACAAGTTTTCTGACTAGCTAGATTTTCTGTTAGTGTGAATCTGTTTAGCTGTTGTGGGTAGAAATGTGCCGGGCCCATGTTGGAGAGAGAACACATCCAGTGAAGGAGAGTGCCCCTCAGACTTCCTCCTTGTCCTCTGAGAAAAAGCTGCCCTCCACCTGACTCTGGAAATCCCCTCCAGTTCAAACCCTTTCCTGGTACATCTGTTTATGGTTTCTATGGAAATGGTCCAGGGTAGAAGAGGAAGAATATTCTGCCCCAGGTAAGCTAGCCAATGGCTGTATAGGTTAAGGCTCTGGAAATCAGCCCTAGATTGTTCGAACCCTTTCCTGGTTCTTCTGTTTATGGCTTCTATAGAAATTCTCTGCTTTGTGGTTTTTGCGGTTTTTGTACTTTAAAAGCCCTGCATTTTCACAGCTCGAGGTTGCAGTATAGCTCCTGAGACTGTTGGTGTCCCCAGCCGGTTGGCTTCAATAAAGTGCTTGTGTTTTTACTGAGACTCAGTGTCCGAGTGGTCAATTCAGGGAATTCTTCGGACCCCAAACACCAGGATGTAGTGGGAGATCACCAACTTGATTAGCCTGAAGGAAATGCCCAGTTGAGTGTACATAAATGCACTACACGTGCAGAGGCCAGAAGAGGGCATCAGATCCCCCGAAACTGATTATGGACTTTGTAGATGCTGGGAACTGAACCTGAGTCCTCTGGAAGAAAAGCAAGTGCTTTTAGCTGCTGATTTTAATTCCTTTGTTCCTGCCCCCCCCCCCCCTTTTTAAAATTTTTTTGAGACAGGGTCTCACTGTCTAGCAGTTGTAGGTCTCACAGTTGCAGGTCTAGCTGACCTAGAACTCAATATGTAGACCAGGTGGCCTCAAACACACAGATATCCACCAGACTCTGCCTCCTCAGTGCCGGGATTAAAGGCTTGCACCACTGTGTCTGGCTCACTTTGAACTTAAAATGAGAACAGATAAAAAAAACATGAATCGAGGGCGGAGGAGATGACTCATTGGGTAAAGCTCTTGCCTTGTAAACAGGACTTCAGTTTGGATTCACAGAGCCTGTTGAACGCAAAGGCAGGCATGGTGGTACACACTGACATTCCCAGCAGTGGTGAGATGGGAGGCAGGCATAACTGGGTCCCTGCAGCTTCTCATCCAGCTAGCCTAGTCTACTTGGCAAAGTTCCAGGCTAGTGAAAGACCTTTTGTCAAAGAGACGGTGAAAGGTACGTGAAGATTGACACTTGAGGTTGTTCTTGGAACTCCACACTCACGCATGCATGAGCACACACACACACACACACACACACACACACACACACACACACAGACACAGACACGTACCCATACCCATCCTCACTGAACATGTGCATATGTTCCCCTCCCCCAAAAGAAAGCCAAGAGTTGAAGATTTTCCACAGGGGATTGATGAGATTGTTTGATGAGATTGTTTGAAAAAGTTAGTATATACATCTCTCATAACAGGTTCTCCCTGTGGCTCCAGCTGGCCTGGAATTCGTTATGTAGACCAGGCTGGCCTAAAACTCACAGAGATCTGCCTGCCTCTGCCTCCCAAGTGCTGGGACTAAAGGTGTGCACCACCACGCCCAGCTCTCTTTCATAGTATTTCACAGCGACCTGTAGTACTCTGGCTTTGAACTGGGTAGCTTCAATAGCTTGCAGCTCTGAGGGCAGAAGCTCGTCTGATTTTGATTTTCTACTGCCCAGTGGATTGTGAGCTAGAAGACGGCCTGTGATACACAGTTCCAGGTCAATCTGAGCTACAATGTGAGACTTTGCCAGGAGGAGGAGGAGAGGAAATGGGGGGGGTGTGGAGAGGAGGAAGACGAGGAGGATGAGGAGGAAGATGAGGAGGAGGATGAGGAGGAGGCAGCACTGATGGGAAAATGCAGTGGACGAGGGACTCAGCTTTCTAAATCTGAATGTGGGTCCACAGTGGAGAAGCAGGTCCTTGGGCAGCTCTGCTGCTCTGGTTAGAAAGTGCCAGAATCTAGAGTTTCTTCTGTGGTCTCTGCACCTCATCTGACCATGAGAAAGTGACAGGTGACTATAGGGGCTTCAGATTGTGTCACTGCAAAGTGACTGATGGAAAATTGAGGAGGGGATCGTGGCAGGTATTTTCAAGTATTTGAAGATTTGTTGTATGCTGTATCAGGCTTAGCTCAGTGCCTGCAGAGAGCAGGACTTGTTTTACCAGACACATCCCGCACAAGATGCAAAAGAAGCATCACAGTAAGGTGAGTGTCCATGGAAAAGTGCATGTTTCCCGCAGAGTTCAGGCAGGGCTGGGTGTCTGAAAATACCTGTCACGGTGACTTTAGGGGCTGCATTAGCAGAACTTGGCTTGGAATTTAGGTTTTCCACTAATTCCACATTGTTTGGAATTATAAAAACTTTACTTTCAGGGTCAGGAAAATGGCTTAGCAGGTAAAGGTGCCTATCACCAAGCATAACGACTTGAGTTTCACACCCAGAACCCACGTGATGGAAGGAACCAACTCCAGCAAGCTGTCCCACGGGTGTGCTGTGCTCCGTTTAGTGTAGGAAATAAAACTTTAAAACCTTCACTGTCAAATGTGATACTGCTCTGTGCCGCAAGCTGAGCTGTTTCTGACAGACACGTGAGTTAATGCTTATGGTTGTGATTCTGTTACTAATTCCATGACTTGGACCTCACCCTCCTCCCAGTCCTTCCCACTCCTTTTCTAGTGAGACTGGTGAAATGTGTTTACTAGTCATGTCACAAGGTGGCAGCACGGTATCGCTGCTGTTACCTAAGAACCATCTAGATGAGAGCAAGTCAATGAATTTGGGAGGTAGTTGAGGGCGTGCAGATAGGGGAGAGGGTCTAAATATGATAAAAACATTGTTGAAATTTGCGAAAATTGCAATGAACATTATTTTTAAGAAGGGGCACAAAGATGGCTGGAGAGATGGCTCAGAGGTTAAGAATACTTGCAGTTCTTCCAGAGGACCTGGGTTCAGCACCCACCTGATGCCTAGCAGCTTTCAGTAACTCCAGTCCCGGGAGACCTGATACTTTCTTCTGTCCTCTGTGGGCACTGCATACATGTGGTGTACTTACATACGTGCAAGCAAAATACTCATACACAATAAATAAAAAGAAAAGATTTAAAAAAGAAAAGGGAACAAAGGAGGTGAACAGGTTGACTCCCTCCCTGTTCTGTAAAGTGGTACACTTGAGGTAAATGTGAAACACATTTAGAGTTGGAAGATACTTTGGAGAAGTGCTTGTCAAATAACATGCTTACAGACTACTCACGATGATTATTTAAACATAGCTTCTGATTCTTCTGGTGGTAGGGTCTGCGTGCCTCTCCTCCTCCCTCCTTTCTTCCTTCCCAGCCTGTCTGGTTTTACTTTGCAGTTCTGGCCTTGCTGTGTTGACTAGGCTGACCCTGAACACCCCTCACCATGCTGCTAAGATTTGGACAATGCGCTGTTGCTGGTTGGTAAATCAGCTTTGAGCAACAAGGCCATAGAGATCACTTGAAGTGAATTCTCACGGCATCCGGTTGGATTTATGGATGGAGTGAGGACGGAGGTCTGAGGGAGACTCTAACTTGCCTGGTGTAGCCAAGACTTTAGCGCATTAGTTTTGCGTTTCGATCCAGAGCTTCAGCTGCTTTGTCCATCCTCCCTCCGCGACATCCTGAGGCCTCCTCTGTGGTTTCAGCGGCATCCCTTGTTCGGGAACTCAGAGCTCCTGTTTTCACCATGCCCTTTGTCCTTGCTCGAGGTGTCACTCTGATGACCATGTTACCCCAAACTGTCAATGGTTTTTTTGTGATCACAGATCTGTCATATGTCTCTGCCTAGTTTTCATGACCCTGCAACATATGGTTCCACTTGAGCAAGCTCACCGAACTTTCTGGTTTCTTAACCAATCTTTCTGTTGAGGTGATCCCTGCTCTTTCCTGTTTGCTGAATGGTGTTCAGTCCTCAGTGGTAGTGACAATGACATGGGCTCTAGAGTTAGGCACGTGTAGTTTCTAATTCCGGATGCACCTTCAACCTTGGCATGTCACTTCAGCTTTGTGAGCATCCTCCTCCTCCTCTGACATAACCCTATGTGGTGGTTGAGCTGTAAATGAAATAACCTGCAGACAAGCCCATTCCCGAGAAAGCCTACATCAGCATCTGTAACGGCGACCCTCACCTTCTGTTTCTCCTGTGTCTGTTTCCTTAGGTCTTTCTGTTCAAAGGCCTGACTTGAATCCTGCCCTTTTCTATGAAACCTTTCCCATTCATTCCTGACCCATCTGACCCCACTCTTTTGTGTCATTTCCTCACTGTGTTAGCACTTAATTTGTGTCGGTCCTGTCAGTGAGACCCTAGAGAGATGATTGAAGGATATTAGCTATGTGTTAATCGAGGGATAATTGAGATAATTTTACTTTTTGTACATTGTGAGTATTAGAAAGTCATTGCCTGCAGCTGTTCCTTCTGCAATAACAGTGTCATGTGCTGGTAGTCATGGGAACACCTGAGGGCTAGCTCTCATCAGGTCCTTCCTTCTAGATTTTGGTGCTTTTT
>NW_008349082.1:209231-229676 GCF_000622305.1 Nannospalax galili | reverse complement strand
TTTTTTTTGTCTTTTTGAGACAGGGTCTCCCTGTAGCCCCAGCTGTCCTGGAACTCACTATGTAGACCAGGCTGGCCTTGAACTCATAGAGATCCACCTGCCTCTGCCGCCCAAGTGCTGGGACTACAGGCGTGCGCCACCACGCCTGGCTTGGTGCTTCTTGTATGTCATTAGATGTTCCCTCTGTGGGAGGGAGTGATGACATTTAAAAAAATTATTATTATCCTAAATTATATATATGCACACATGACTGCAGGTGCCTGAGGACACAAGAGGCATTGGATCCCCTGGAGCTGGAGTTGCAGGCAGTTATGGGCTACTTGATGTAGATGCTGGGAATTGAACTTGGGTCCTCTGCAAGAACAGTATGTGCTCTTAACTATGAAGCCATCTCTCCAGCCCCAGTGAATTTTTTTTCCCTTAAATAGTTGTTTATTGGCAGTGGGCTAGAAGGAGTAACAGGGTTAGCATTCAAAGACACCACCACATGCCAAAGCCATGAGGGTGGCAAGAGTGATGGGGAAGAGACCGAAGATACCCCTCTTCAAGAGCAAGTGGATAGGCAGGGGCCTGGAGTGTTGATGGGGCAGCCTGCTTAGTAGGCATGGTTAACTAAGAGGAACTGTGGCCCCAGCCCGACCACTTGGGGTGTACTTTCCTTGATTAGCAAGGCTGTTGGCCAGGGCTCACTTGATGTACTCCTCTTGGGAAATCTTCAAGCTTTCCTTCTTCCCACACCAGGCCTTCTGGGTAGAGGCCCACAGGGGTTGGCCATAGGAGAAAGTCAAGGCTCATGGCTTCAGCAGGGGGCACTCGATGGCATTGAGCTTGATGGATGCCTCTTTCTCACTCTGACCCCAGGGACAGCAGGGGGCGCTGTGCAATACAGTGCTGTAACAGTTGTCATGGCAACCTCCTCACTCGACCACTTCAGAGTGCAAGCATAGCCTGGGTTGACCATGTTGAGTTTCAGCAAGATGCCTTCCAAGAAGATGTGGTGGTTGCTCAGAGCCTTGTAGACAGCAGCCAGTACCTTCTCAGTTGCATACTGACAGCGTTTCAAGTCATGATCCCCATCAGGGAAGATTTGGGGCTCCACAAAGGGTACAATGCCATTCTGCTGGCAGATGCTGGCCTTCTGTGTCAGAACATTGGCATTCTCTATGACAAAGGCTGAGGGGTGTGCTCTCCAGTCTTCATCCAATGTGGCTTGGCAAAGTTGGCTCCGTCCTTGTACTGGGAACAGCGTTCAAACAGCCCAACCAGCCCTTGGGTGGTGGTCTTGCCGTTGGTTCATACCAGGGCACCACACCCTTGTCTAATTTGATGCCCACAACATCATCTTGGATTTGATAACTTGGGGGGAAAGGGACATTCGTCATCCCCCTTCTGGTATAGTGTCTCATGGGAGAGGATCAGCCACCTCCCCCTACCATGCAGGGATTCACATGGTCATCAAGGTCAGCAGCAACTGGCGGCAGAAATGCGTTTCTCCTCTGTGTTCTGGGTGCCAGTGGACTGCAGCTGTTTGGCAATGCTTCTGATGGACTCATCTGTAGCCAGGATGCTCTTGCCTGGAGCCACAATGCAGTGAGTAACGTCAAACAGCTCCTTCTTCTGCTCTGGGGTCAGGGCTGGGTACAGGTAGGACATGGTCCCAGTGGCAGCAAGTTCTTAGGACAGGATGGGGAGGGGAGGGGTGGGTTTGCAGGGTGTGGTGGGTAGGTAAGAGGACTAAGGAGTGAATGCAGCAATGCTCACCAGAACGCAATTCTGTCTCAGGTGACTGTGTCTTGGGAGTTGTGCATACTTTCCTATTTCCTGAACTTATAACATAATTCTTGACGTCTTGTGTCAGAAGAGACTAAGGGAAAGACATCCACTGGTGAGCACAGGGTCGACTAAGGGAGGCCAGGTGCTTCTGATATAGATTTCTGTGCACTGTTCATTCATTAATTCATTGTTCAGAAGTGTGAGGTCGGGAATCTATTTATTTATTTATTTTAATTTATTATTTATTATTTATTAATTTATTATTATTTATTATTTATATTTTATGTGTATGCATGTATTGTCTGCACCCATATCATGCAATGTCCTCGGGGGTCAGAAGAGGCTGTCGGATCCTCTGGGACTGGAGTTACGGACAGTTGTTACCTGCCATGTGGATGCTGGGATTCGAACCCGGGTCTTCTGCAAGAACAGCCGATGTTCTTAACCGCTGAACCATCTCTCCACAGCCCCGAGGTTGGGAATTCATAAGACGAGTTACAGTTTTGTCCTTGGCAGTGGCAATTATGAGCAGCTGTCTGGTATACGTGCTTTCACTGTAGCAAATGTTTCTCTGACGTTTGGACAGAACATAGACCAGGAGGGCTGTGCTTACTTAGTGACCTTCCTTCTCTTGTTATTTGATGGCTGTTTGTTTACTCATCACTTTCCCAATGTCTTGGTTAGCTTTCTATTTCTGTGTTAAAACATTGACCAAAACCAACTTGGGGAGGAAAGGGTTTATTTGGCTTACAGCTCATTGTCCATTATCAAGGGAAGAAAAGGTGGGAATTCAGGGCAGGAACCTGGAGCACAGATCATGGAGGTATACTGCTTATTGGCTTGCTCCCTTGGCCTGTGCTTAGCCTGCTTTCTTATACAGGACCACCTGCCCAAGGGGTGACACCACCCACAGTGGGCTGGGTCTTTGCATATCACTCAACAATAAAAATAAAAAATGCCTCATAGACATGGCCACAGGCCAGGCTAATGGAGACAATTCCTCATTTGAAATTCCCTCTACCCTGGCGTGCCAAGTTGACAACTGAAGCTGTCCAGCACACCCAATTAGGGGATTTTTGGCCCACATCAAAGTCTAGATATGTTTGTCTGTGCTAAACTAGATATTGTTTTGCAAAGAGAGTCCCACAGAATGACTTCTTTGCTGATTTCCAGGATTCTGATCTCTGTTATAGTTATTTGGTCCTGGTTGTTCGTTAGAATCCCGGTCATTTAACATCTTCCATTCCCTGTGCCTGACTCCAAGGGAGCCTGATTTGACGGGTCTGTGGTGTCCCCAGGCATTAGTAATTTAAGAATACTCCCAAGGGGCTGGTGAGATGGCTCAATGGGTGAAGGTATTTGCCGTGAAGTCTGATGACTTGAATTCGATCCGCAGGACCCGTATGGTAGGAGAGCCCTTACTACCTCCCCAGTTGTCTTATGGCTTCCACATGCTTGCTATGCTATGCACCCCAACTCAGTAATTAAAATGTCATAAAAATGCTTCCACGACACATTTTATTTTTGAGACAGGGTATCACTATGGAACCCAGGCTGGCTTCATGCTCATGTTCCCACTCATCCCAGGCTTTTTCCTGTGATGACATGCATTTATCACCGTGTTGACTTTGCTTTGTTTAAATTGGTATTTTTCTCTTGTAGTTTTTTTAAAATCTATTTTGCACACCACAGATAAAGAAACCCACCTCTTTGGTGTAGGAAGTCACTCACTGTCCACTTCCAAGTGGATTGGGTAACTCTTCTTGGAACTGGCCAGGTTGGAGACCTCACACTGATAGTCCCCAGCATCCTCCTTCTTGATAGGATATATGCTGAGCTTGCTATCGTTCTGGGACAGCATCATCTTCTTGGTCAGCTGCAGACTCTGGTTATTGAAGATCCACAGGGTGGAGACTCCAGGGTCACCTGAGTGGCAGGTGAAGAGGACATAGCTCTTTTCTGTGACTCTGCTATAGGTGACTTCAAGGGAGGGTTGTGTCACTGGCTCTGTTGGACAGAGAAGAAAACCCACAGAGGTCTCAGGCAGCTCTCAGGATCCACAGTACAAGGCGTCAGGTGACCCAGACCCTCCTCAAGGTCGCATGTCTGGTTCAGGACACAACCTGTAAGGGAAGAGCTGCATCTTCCTTGACCCAGAACACCTAGAATGACCCTGACCCAGGATGTCTTTGTAGATTCCACAGCAGGAACCTCTCCTCAGCCCATGTATTCAGGTGTAACTTTTTCCCATTGACTTTTTTTTGGTCTTTTTTGAGACAGGGTCTCCCTGTAGCCCCAGCTATCCTGGAACTCACAATGTAGAACAGGCTGGCCTTGAACTCACAGAGATCTGCCTGCCTCTGCCTCCCAAGTGCTGGGATTAAAGGTGTGTGCCACCATGCCTGGCTTTCCCACTGACTTTTATGCAAGCTCTTTCTAGTACTTTCTATAAGTATGATCAGGCCTCTCCATTATAAAGTAGTATTCTGTTTCTTTTTCTAATAACTAATTTGTCATGAAATTATGATGGTCCAGACACCTTAACATATTAAGGTCTAGACTTTAGGATTGGGAGAAATCCCAAACTAAAGAATTTCTATTTGCAAGGGGATTTTATTTCTTAACTCATGGATTAAATACCACATTAAAAGAAATTTGAAGAGGTGAATGGTCAGGGTGTTAACAGAAGCTGGGCATTCTAGTCCTCACTACAGACACCTTTTGGTACTTCCTTTCTTCCCTGCACCACACAGAAGCTCCACAGTTAAGCTCCTTGTTCTCCAAGTGACCGTCTCTGGCTGGTCTGTGTGGTCATCAGACTTACTGCTTTCCACAGACTCGTGTGGTGGGTCTGCAGAGCCAGGTCTCAGCTCAGAGCCATCTCCTCTGAGGTTTACTTTCTCACTTCTCTGATGCTAAACACAAGGATGCTCTGATGTCCATCAGTGACATGTTTTTATTTTTAAAAGGTTGAGAAGAGGAAGCAAGATAGCTATATTAAATAATTAGTAACATGCTTGATCCTGGTTCTGGACAGGCCTCCCAGGCACCTTCTCCACCAACCCCTTCTGGCCCCAGTGGAGTCAGAACAGAGCCAGTCACCCCCTGAGATAGGAACCGAGCTGGGAGCAGAGCTCTGAGCTTCTCCTCGCCTATCTGTGGGGTTTTCTCCTTGTACCCATGACCACAGGCTGGGAATTAACTTCTGCATCTTTCTAGAAAACCAAAAGATGCAATACAAGTCTTTTGTACTGATATTTCAGCAATCCACTTATCAAGGACTACAATTTTCTTGACTGTGGTTATATGAGACTAGTGACTGAGGTATGGAAGAGGCAGGTTGAGGATCTGCTGTTATTACTAGTGATGTTGGGGTCAGAGAACCCTTGTGAGGATGGCTGTGCTTCTCCTTGGTAAGCCAAGAATACTGCGCAGGTGGGATAGAGGCTGCATGGTGTGAGAAGTTGAGGTTTGTCCCTGGATGGAAATAGGAGTTTGTGGAGATATAAGATTGTCTAGGCCATCTGGAGCAAACAATAAATCTACATGGAACATCATCAACGGTAAGAGGAGCTCCTACTTTGTAAAGACCATAGTTATTATGAGCTTTGCTATAACCTGAATTAAATATGTCCCAACCTGGGATTTGGGTATGGGGTAGTGGAAAAGCACTTGCTCAGCATGCACAAGGCCTCAAATTCCTTCACCAGCACAGGACACATGGTAAAAAGTTCACATATCGCATGTGTTTACTGAGCCTGAGCCAGAGATGTTTTCTATTTCTCCGTCACAGGTGGTAATCCTGAGACTCTCTGGAGAGGTGAAGTCCTTCTTTCCCACTTCTAGTTCCAGGCTGGGCTTGGCTGGATGTACTTGGTCTGTGGACAGCCTAGGAGTTCCTATTGGTAACTCTCTGTCATGACCCCAAGGGGGACTGAGTGGCCTGGCTCTAGCCCTATTTATCAGGGAGTTGCAGCCATGAAGGAATAGAAGTTACTCACAGATAACTTCCAGGTAGCCTGGGTCACTTTGGTTGGCACATACTGGGTTCCAGTCTATACTCATAGGGTCCTGTGTCACTCCTCATGACACTGAATAAAGTGAGAGCCCATTGCCCTCCAAGAGCTCCAGCCTGTCACCATCTGAGAGGCTCTGGGCATTTGTCCCATGGTTTCCTCAGGAAGGTCCTGCCTGTGTCTCACAGGCTCTTCCTCGGGATCATGTTCATGTGGAGGACCCAAGAGTGTGCCTGAGGCTAATCCTCCTGTTTGAGTTACCCTACCACAAGTCCTCCTCTCTGAAGGCTGGATTAAGGCGAGAGATTCTGATTTATTTCAGGTGTGTCTGCAGTGTGTCCTGCACTAAATGCTCAGACCCCACCATGCCAACACACTACAGAGGGGAGATAGGCATAGGCTGGGTTTCACAATCCTGTGTGTGTGTGACTTGGGATTAGCCACACTCAGCACCCAGAGGTCACTTACGGTGTACATGGATCTGCACAGAATCCTCAGCTGTGATAAAGTCTTCAGTATAGCTGACTAGGGTGTAGAGTCTGCTGTCTTCCTTGATGTTCTGGAGCAGCAGGGATCCATTCTTGTAGACTGTCTCCCTCCCTCTGTACGCAGGCCCTTGGTAATTGGAATTACCCAGGAGTACATATTGAGAAACATGATATTTGTCCACATTTCTCAACTTGAACCACTGAAAGTTTTGATTGGCTGGCAGATTGTGGACAAGCAGAAGAACGCTCTTCCCTTCAACAACATGGGGCGGGACTGCTTCAATAGTGAGTTGGGCACTGCTGGGAATGCTCCAGGTTAAAAGCGAGGCTAGGATCAAAGCAAGAGAAATCTGTCAATATTGGGACCTTTGCATTTGGCAGAAGTCAGGACCTGAGTAGGTACACTCATCCCTCAACTGTGATGTATGATTGTGTGTGTGTTGAGTGTATTGTGTGTGTGTGTGTGTGTGTGTCCTACTGGGTGGAGGTCAGCAGTGTGGCCTCTATTCCTTCAGTGGTCCTGACCTTGTCCTTTCCTCTGTATCACACTCCTTTGTCAGATGTCTACTCTGCTCACTGATTCTTCACTTGGTACCTGCCCTAAGATCCCTGTTGACATTCGGAATCTTGGTGTGTCTGTGGACAAGACATGGGATGTCTTGTCTGACTGTCTCCTCTAGTGACCCTGGGTTTTCACATTCTGACCTTTCCCACCTCTGTTCCCACTGAGCTTCTTGTCAACTTTGATCCCACTTCACATGCCCTTGTTAATCTGTCTTCCTGGCTGCTAGAATAAGGACTTTGTAGAGGGACTAGTCTGATCTTTGGTGAAGCCCCCTTGCCTAGCACAGGCAGTTGAGAACCACCCAGAGTGACTTCTGGGAATTGAACTCCAGTCCTCTGGAAGAGCAGCAAGCATTCTTAACTGCTGAGTCATCTCTCCAGCCCCTCCCCATTGGTACTTTTGTGTGCAAAAACTAGAAATACTGTGCAATAAAAGAAAAGATAATGAATGGAATGCCTGCTTTAATTGGACTGTAAAATCACATAAAAAAGAAACTAGAATGTTGGTAATTTACAAGCATTCATTAGCTAAGAAATGGAAGCAACCTAAGTGTCCCTAAACTGATGAGTGTGATAATGAAAATGTGATACATTTGCACAATGGAGTTCTACTCAGCAGAAAGAAAAATGGAATCATGAAGTTTGCAGATAAATGGATGGAACTAGAAACTGTTATACTAAGTGAAGTAACACAGACTCAGAAAAACAAATGATGTATGTTCTCCCTCATTTGTGGATCTTAGCATCAAATCTTTATACGTGAGTACAGATTCTGGTGTAATTGTAGTAGGGCACCTTCTTGACCATAGCTGCACCATGTTAAAGTTTAGGCTGACTCTAGGCAGTCGGCCCAGGATATGGGAACACATGCAAGCTGGACCCCGTTTGTCTTGGGAACAGGTCAGCACATCCTAGAACGCTCTGCTAACTGCTGATTAGTAATTGCAAAATAGTAATTGTTACTTAATGGAATAGAAATTATTAAGGGAACTCTCCACCTGTGTGCTTGGGAACCTAAACTTCTCACTCCTGATTATAGTTTCTCTGTACAAAAGTATCCCACAACATTTAGAGGTTCCAATTGCTATACAACAAACCCCCCCTAGAGGGAACTTTGTGACCAGTAAAGACAACGTAGAATAACAGTAAGATTGATAATGTCTGTTTATGAAAGAGGAGGAAGCTAGTTCCGTGCAGGTGGGGCGTTTGGGCGGAAAATTATATTTTCTTAGGTATTTCCTTGATAATGATTGCTCAAGCTTAATGCTCAATGATTGGCTTCTGTATTCTGTTGCTTGCCCAGCAACAAGTTTAGTATAAAAGAACCAGAATGCTTAGACTCAGGGCTGCACTCGGACACCCTAGGAAAGAGTATAGCCGGCCACAATAAATCTTTCTTTCTCCAGACTCACCTGTCTGTCTGTTTGGGGCATTTGCAGATCCCAGACCATAACATAATCACAGGAGCCAGGAGAATGGAGAGGAACCAGGGAGGTAAAGGGGAAGAAGGAGCCCGAGAGAGAGGACTAGTAGGAGATGGGTATTACCAATAGAGAAATAGGTAAATGGGGGTATTTAACTGGGAGGGAAAAGGGATGGTTATACAAGGAACCATGGGAGTAAAGGGGAAGAAGGAGCTCACGAGAGGGGGCAATCATAGGAGACAGGTATTATCAAGGGTTAAATGGGCAAATGGGGGTACTTTAACTGGGAGGGAAAAAGGACAGGAAGAGAGAGGAGAGAGAGAGATAAATAATGCTTAACTGGTGTGAAAATCCAGAGGGAAATGTATTTAGTTCAGAAGCCTACTGGAAAATACACATACAATATTTGTATGTGAATGCTGGGCGTGGTGGCACACACCTTTAATCCTGTGAGTTCAAGGTCAGCCTGGTCTACATAGTGAGTCTAAGCTAGCTGGGGCTACAAGGAGACCCTGTCTTAAAAAGACCCCCAAAATTTATCTGTATGTGAGTGCATATGTGTAGCTGAAGGCTACAAAAACAAGAAACAGTGCCAGACAGGAGAAACTTCCCTTCGAGTTGTTGGTCAGGGTAGTCCAAGAGACTCTAAAAATGACACAGGCAATTGCCACAGCCCTTGATTGCCTCCCAGAACTTGAAGGGAAGACCTTATTGCTAAAGACAGGACATACTTTGGATACAGGACTTGGAGCAATGGAGCTGGAACTGACCTGGAAGCTTCTTCCCTGAAGAATAGCTCTCATAGTTTTGAAGGATACTATGCAAGCTGCTAAGGGAGAGCATCAATCAGTGGTCCAACACCAGGTTTAATGCCAAATAACCACAACAGTGATCGGCACAGAAAACTATATTGGTGCAGTAGTGGCACGTTTATCTTGGGGGTAATCAACATCTATCTAATTGGATTTAAAGCCCACTCAGTGGGAGGGAACTCATGGGTGGCACTGTAAACATAGTCAATACACGCGGTGGGAGAGGTCGTAGATCCTAGAGAAAACCCCAAGGCTGTCACATCCCTAGACAAACATAATTTCTTACTATATGCTAAATATAGATCCTTATCACCACTCATCTTTTTGCAACCAATGGAGGCTGTTACAGAGTTCCACAACTGGTCACATACAGAGAATAAGTGTCCATGAGATGCCCAACCCTACGTGACAAATCTACGATAAAACCTCTATACCTAAGGCTCATGGAACAAAGTGGAACAAGGAGTCAAGAGAATACTAATGCATCTCTCCGCTCTTCATCAGTGAAGCTCCCTCATGCAGCAGAGGGTGATGAGCACAGGTCACAAATGACCAAAGCGTAGAGAATAAGATTCTGCAGAGTACAGGTCCCTAGCCAGGACTCCTGTATTAAACTCACCCACTCAGGGCTCAGGGACCATTGTGGAAGGGGGTGGACACCTGGTAAGAGCTAGGGGAGGAGGTACATGATCATGAGGAAAAACAGCCTTACAGCCTCTTGGGACCTTGCTCATATGACTTACAGCATTGATGTAAACACGCACAAGACCCAAGCAAGCTCAGTCTGACAAAAACCCAGCATAGAACTGGGGAATGGGCAGCAGGTCCCAATCTTAGTGGAAGAATTATTGGCAGCTGATTATTGCCGGGTGAGGGGGAGTTAATCTTCTTTAAGGAAGAGACTGTAGATAGGCTGACAAGACTCCAGTGGATGAACTTGTACTGAGGTATGTCTGGGACACTAACTTGATTTGATAGACCTTAACATATATGACAGAATGCATGAAATCCAGTGGGGGGGTATAGGGGGTGAGGATGGGGGAGAGGGTATAAAGATGATTAAGATGTCTTCTGTGGTGTCGGTATGGTGGTAGTGCATGCCTTTAGTCCCAGCACTCGGGAGGCAAAGGCAGTGAGTTCAAGGCCAGCCTGTTCTACATAGTGAGTTCCAGGCCAGTTGGGCTACAGGGAGACTTTATCTCAAAAAGAACAAAAAAAAAAAAGAGAGATGTCTTCTATGAAATGCACAAAAGTTCAATAAATTATGCATAAAAAGAAAAAAAATCAATGATCCCTAAAAACTACATGAAAGTTAAAAAGATACACTAAAAAAAACCTTAAAAAATTTAGACATTATGCCAAAGCTAAAGATAAATTCTGAGAATACCCTCTACTCCCATCATGATCTTTGACCTTATCTCTTCATTTTTTTTTAATCTCCTAACAGAGCAAAATTCTATATGGAAATAGATTGTGGCCTGTTTTAAGATAAAACCTGGAGAGAGAGAATCATACTGCCTGAAAAATTCCCATTCCTGAAGGCTGCTTTTCCTGGGAAGCCATCCTTCCTCACACTTAGGTTCTACCTATAACATCTTACATCTTTCTTTGTGCAGTTTCTTTCTTTTAACCATCATGCTTAAGCGTACATTAAAATGTCTTTATTATGCTAGCTAGTCCAAAATTCCTTTCCACTACTGAAGCCACAAATCGTAGGGGGCTTGGGTAGAGGTCCCTAAAAGCTTGAGGAGACTCTTCAGACTGCTAAGGACCACCATAGGGAACGGTGTCTCTCTTCCCTCACTACTCACAATTATGGTTCCTGTTAGATCCATCTTGAAACATTGTTAGTGAAGATTCACTATCTTTTCCTTGGCTAGTCTACCCTGCTCGGCATGGCTTGCATGCTACTTTGGATTCCTTTGCTTCTGTTTTTCTGGCCAGAGAGCCACTTAAAGTTTGGTAAGTGCCACTGTCACTAAGAATAAAAATCCCTAGAATCATCCATACTCTTCTTCTTGGGTCAGATGGAACAGTACCTGGCTTTTCCAGGGGACACCATAAGAGCTGTTCCTTGAAGCCAGACTCTTGCCTCCAAGAGCAGCCTGAGACCCAGTGAGAGAACGTCCTCAAAAAGCATACTCTGGATCTGAAGTTGCACGTTAGGAACAACTGTTTTATCTTTTCTCTTAACTTGAAGTTCTTTTTTTTTTTTTTTAAATTTCCAAAGATGAGTTTATTAGATAAAATATTGAACAGTATATGGATTACCAAAGTGGTCAGAATACAAGGCCCTGAGTCCCCGAGCTCATGTTTTCCTTGACCAGTGTCTTACAAGTGCTTTCTGCTTTTTCACTGTCCTGCCTGTGTCTTCTTGTAATGCTAATAGTTTAGACAGGGGGACCTCTGGTAACTGCCTCCCCTGTGAGAAAAATATTTTCATCAGTAAAGGCATCTCCCTTTTAGCTACTTAGCTTTTAAAAAGAGAAACGACATTAAATCTACATGACAAGCTTCATCCTTTGATCTGTATGCCACTAAGACTTTCTCATATCTTAGAAAGATAGGGATATAAACTTTCCACCTTTTTTCCTGAGCACACATAGATCTCATGTAATTATGTCATGTGTATCTATAATTGTTTTCCTGTATTCTTTGTGCCTCCTAATTTTTTTTATCATTTTTATTTTATGTGTATCGTGTATTACCTGTGTGTAGGTAAGTGCACCTGTGTCAAGCAATGCCCGCGGAGGACAGAAGAGGCTGTTGGATCCCCTGGGACTGGAATTACAGACAGTTGTTAGCTGCTATGTGGGTGCTGGGATTCGAACCCGGGTCTTCTGCAAGAACAACCAGTGTTCTTAACCCCTGAGCCATCTCTCCAGCCTCTCCCCAATTTTAGAAAACAAACTGTGGCCACTTCAATTTCTTTTCATTCATTTTTATCATGTACTAAAATTACTGTTTTTGTTTTTGGCATGCTCAATTAAAATGTACATGTTCAGATTTATAAATGGTATTTTTTGTGATGTATTCAAAAGCTTGATAAATATATATTGCCTTATAGACTTAGGTCTTCTAAACATGTTAAAATGTATTAAAATAATATCTTTGGGTTTATTTAGTGTTTCATAAACCTTAAAAAGCTAATTGTTTATATAAAACAACATTCATTAGAGTCATAAGGTAAGGATTTCATTAAGTCATAAAATTTAAAGTTGTATACGTAGATTTTCATAAGGATTTCCTTTCAAATTTCCTTCTAAATAAATATACATATATTAACTAAAAATTTTCTTTCAGTTTTACAATATACACAGCATAAGAAAAAAAATCATATTTCTTTTAAGAAATATTCTAAGATAAAACCATCAAACTTATGATTTTTCTTAAGCCTGGGTTACATATAAAATGATGAACACATATGTTTGCTAAAGATCTTTGTGTTGTTTCCTTTTCATTATAAAAAAGATTTATTATTTCTTTATTTTTTTATTTTTTTTGTCTTTTTGAAGCAGGGTCTCCCTGTAGCCCCAGCTTTCCTGGAACTCATTATGTAGACAGGCTGGCCTTGAACTTACAGAGATCTGCCTGCCTCTGCCTCCCAAGTGCTGGGACTACAGGCATGAGTCACCACACGTGGCTTATTTCTTTATTTTTTTATGTTTATGAGTGTATTGCTTTCATGTAAGTAGGTGCACTTGTGTCATGCAATGCCTGCAGAGGTCAGAAGAAGGCATTGAATTCCCTGGAACTGGAGTTACGGACAGTTGTTAGCTGCCACGTAGGTGCTGGGAGTTGAACCTGAGTCTTCTGAAAGAGCAGCCAGTGCTCTTAACCACTGAGCATATCTCCAGCCCCAAGTTTCCTTTTTACAGTGAGGATTACAGGAGTTATAATCCCAGCAAGCAGTAACATTGAAAATCTTGGTTGCTAAGACTCTATCTAATACATAATCATGTATTCATGCACTGTTAACTTGTGCTTATGATTTTTTATATAATTTACTTGGTGACAAATTTGTATGTAAGCACTCATGTAAAATGGAGTTGTTTAACTGACTGAACTTCATTTTGGTCCACAGTGAAAAAAAAAATTTAAGGGAAACTCCCAATTCAAACCGCCTCCACATGCTAAAGAAACTTGGCCACATGTCCATTATGCCAATTAATGAGAGAGAATAATGACAAATAGTTTCTATGTGGTGGCACAAGCCTTTAGTTACAGCATTCAGGAGGCAGAGGCAGAAGCAGATGGATCTCTGTGAGATCAGCCCATCCTGGTCTACACAGCAAGTTATGGGCCAGCTGGGGCTACAGGGAGACCCTGTCTCAAAAACAAAAACAGAAACAAAATAATAGCAGATAGTGAAACAGGTAGAGGTGGTTAATGGTCCTCTTTGGGAGAATTAGTGTGAGTTTTTAGGTTTAAGTAGAAAAAGAAGACAAGATATACATAACTATACAGTTTTGGTCAAGATGTTATCTCCTTGACCTTTGTGTCTGATCTGGTTCTACAACATGGTCCCTGATGCTTGAGGGTATTCATTAATTTAAAGAGATGTTACTCCTGTTCCCTGACGGAATTCTTCCTATTGGATAATTGCCCTTCTCTGACATGTTGAACTCTTTATTCCTAGAATTAAGAGGATGATTTATCTCTGTGCATTTAGGCATGCTTTGTGTGCATATGTGGGATATATAAACATAAACATTTTAAGGACTTTATGGATATTTTTGATCATTATTGTCGCTTATATTTCATATTATTTTTAAAAATTTTATTTATTATTTTTATTTTATGTGTATGTGTGTATTGTCTATATGTAGGTAAGTGCACCCCTGTCATGCAATGCCCATGGAGGTCAGAAGAGGCTGTTGGTTCCCCTGGGACTGGAGTTACAGACAGTTGTTAGCTGCCATGTGGGTGCTGGGATTTGAACATGGGTCTTCTGCAAGAACAACCAGTGTTCTTAACCGCCAAGCCATCTCTCCAGCACCCTGTCTCTCTTTTTTTAAAAAAATTTTTAATTATTATTATTTTTTATGTGCATGTGTGTGTTGCCTGCATGTATGTAAGTACACCGGTGTCATGCAATGCCCATGGAGGACAGAAGAGGGCATCATATCCCCTCGAACTGGAGTTACGAACAGTTGTTAGCTAAAGTGGTTAACATAGTCACTATAAAGACAAAAAGGTTCCTCAAAAGGTGTAAAGCAAATAATGGCAAACTTGATTATGTTTGGATGCCCAAGTAAATGCCTTTTTAAAACAAAACAATTTTCAGTATCTGTTATGTTATAATGACTTAAATCTTTTAAAAAATTAAAAGATTTAATAAAATAAAAAAAAAATCACAAGACCCTAAATGTGTTCTACCTGTATTTTTGTGTTAGATAATTAAGGTACCATATGTATGCTTATATGCTTTCTGTGTTTTAGATACAACCACCTGGGATTTCATTTAAAATTACCCCCCCCATATATCTTGTCTTTTTCTACTTAAACCTAAAAACTCACATTAATTCTCTCAAAGATCTAGAACCATTAACCACCTCTATCTGTTTCATTATTTGCCATGACTTTGTTTTTGTTTTTGTATTTGCTTTTGAGATAGCATCTCCGCACAGCCCCAGCTGACCTCACAGAGATTGGCCTGCCTTTGCCTCCAGAATCCTGGAGTTAAAGGCATGTACCACCACACCCAGCAATGTAAAATTATCTTAGTAAAATATTTTCTAAATTTTATCAAGATAATAACAACAATAATAATGATAAGAACAAAATTATCACATTAAGGAAAGGAGATAAAAGATTAAAGTTTATTTTTATGAGATATGTTTTTGATAAAAGAAGGTTAAAAGTGCTTTGGATTAAAGGTGTGGTGGTGCATGCCTTTAGTCCTAGCACTTGAGAGGCAGAGGCAGGGGGATCTCTGTGAATTCCAGGTCAGCTTGGTTTCCATAGTGAGTCCAGACCAGCTGGGACTACAGGGAGATCCTGTCTCAGAAAGATAATAAAAAAAGTACTTTGGGTTGAGAATGGACTCTGTACGGTAAGATAAAAATTGTTCTAATGGGACTGGAGAGATGGCTCAGTGGTTAAGAGCATTGGCTGCTCTTTCAGAGGACCCGGGATTCCCAGCACCCACATGGCAGCTAACAACTGTCCGTAATTCCAGTTCCAGGGCATCTGATGCCGTCTTCTGACCTCCATGGGGATTGTACGACATGGATGCACTTACACACATGCAGACTCGTACACATAAAATAAAAACAATAAATAAAATATTTTAAAAAATTGTTCCAAATGAAGCTGGGTATGGTTGCCTACGTCTTTAATCCTAGCACACAAGAGGCAGAGGCAGGTGGCACTCTGTGAGATTGAGGCCAGCACCAAAAAAAAAATATTACTGTTGGGATCTATTAATCCATTATGTACATTGAGCTGTGGCAGGCTTGTTTACTGAGTTTGTTTTGCACACCAGTACCTAATCTGCCAAATCAGGAGGAATGTGTTTATATGGTGGAGCTCACAAGTATTTGACCGCTCCTTGACCCTCAGATACAGGTGGGAAAAACAGCTGTTGAAATTAATTGAGTTAGGCAAACAGTGGTGATCTCTGATGTTCTTCTGTATAAAAAGGCTGAGCTAAAATAAACCCGGGCTGCAGTCTCTACTGACAGTCCTCCCAAGTGTCTGTCTCTTGTTTTTTCTTTCAATCCTCACTCCCCCTTTCAGGTACTGTCCGTCTTGGCTGGCTGGCACCAGCATATTACAAAATGAAAATGGTTGAAATAATGTTAGGAGTGTGATAGGGCACCTTCTTGACCATAGCTACGGCCATGTTAAAGTTTAGGCTGACTCTAGTCTCTGAAATTATCCGGCTGTTGGCCCAGGGTATGGGAACACAGGTCAGAAGGACCCCTGTTAAGGTCAGAGTGTCCTGGAGAGCACCTGCTAACTGCAGATTTATGGCTTCTGTAGGTTATGCTTGGCTTGCTTCTGCAAAATAGTAATTGTTGCTTAATGGAATAAAAATTGTTAAGGGGGCTCTCTACCTGTAAGCTAGGAACTTCAACTCTTCACCCCTGGTTACAGTTTCTCTGTATAAAAGTTTACCCCAGAGATGGCTTGGAGCTACACACTGGGGTTCCTGACACCCTTGTGTAGTAGCCCTGGCTAGTAAGGACTTTCATTCGGCAAAACTTTGAGTTGTCTTCTCAGGTGAAGCACCCCACAATGGGACAGGATGCAAATGCTTGACTGAATAGGACTTAACATATATGACAGACTACATGAGGTCTGATGGGGGTGTGTGTGTGGGGACATGGATGGGGAGGGGGTCTAAATTTGATTTAGAATGGCTGTATGAAATGGACAAAAGCTCAATAAAAAAAGTAATGAGTTATTCTCTGTTTACAGCAATAAAGTTCAAGTATTGATCTGTTCTTAATAAAGTTTACAAAAACTACCTTAGAAAAACAAGGACTTTTACACATGAGAACCAAAAAAGTCAGAATTAGTTTCAGAGTCTTCCTTGAAGGTTAAAAAAAAAATCTCACAGTGAATGAGCTTGCACCAAGGGAGGGGCATCTGTATACAAAAGCTTGACTGATAGGCCTTAACATATTCATGAAAGAATTCCTGAAATCAGGGGTGGGGGGTGGGGGGAATGGGTGAGTGTGTGGAATGAGGGGGAGATTATGTGCAGAGGACCTGGATTCAATTCCCAGCACCCACATTGCAGCTAATAGCCACCCATAACTCCAGTTCCAGGGGACCTGACGCCGCCTTCTGACCTCTGAAGGCATTGCACAACACAGGTGCATTTACATACATGCAGGCATGACACGCATACACATAAAATAAAAATAAAAGTAATAATTAAAATATTAAAAAAAAAACCATTCTGACCAAAACCAACTCAGGGAGGACAGGCTTTATTTGGATTACAAGTCCTGATCATAGTTCATTGAGGGAAGTCAGGGCAGGAACTTGGAGGCAGGAACTCGAGCACCGAGCACCAACCACAGAGGAGCGCTGTTTACTGACTTGTTTCTCAGCCTGTGCTTAGGCCTCAGGATCACCTGCCCATGTGTGGCACTAACCACAGTGGATTAGGCCCTCTCACATCACTCAACAACCAAGAAAAATACCTCAGAGACATGCTCACAGGCTAATATGATACATGTCAAGTTGACAACTGAAGCGATCCAGCACAACTGACCCCTTGTTAACTTGATACACAAACACATCACTATTACACCATAATCTTGCCCTTCTTTCTTTCTTTCTTTCTTTCTTTCTTTCTTCAGTGTGTCCTCTTCTATCTTTCCACATTATTATTAATTAATTAATTAATTATTTTGAGACAGGGTCTCCCTGTAGCCCCAGCTGGCCTGGAACTCACTATGTAGACCAGGCTGGCCTTAAACTCACAGAAATTCTCCTGCCACTGCCTCCTGAATGCTGGGAGTAAAGGCATGTGCTCCCACACCCAGGCAACCTTCCCATTTCTTGTCTCCAAGATCTCATATTAATTTTAATATCACAAGATAAAACATAGTGTGACTTTAAAATTTCCACGGTCTTTAAAAGATTCAAGCACCTTAAAAGTTCAATGTCTCTTTAAGAAGTCTCTTGACACTGCCAGAGACTGCTGGGTTCTGGCCTCCCTCTGGCAGGGGACTGCCTGAGAGTGCCCAGATCCTGTCTCCTGGGGTTAAGCTTCCCCTAATTGCTCCATACCCATCCCCCTACCTGGGATTTCTTGAAGCCCCTCCCAAGGCTCCAGGGCAGACCTGGCTTTGGTAGGCTAAGGCTGAGATCCTAACCAGACACCCTGAAAGGGTGGGCTCTGACCTCCATTGGTGTGGGGCTGTGATCTTAGCACACTGCCAGAGAGTGCCAGGTTCAACTGAGAGTCCCCAAGTCACCCCTGCCCCTTAGGGAATTTCCCAAATTTTCTCTGAATTCCTGCTAATAGGAGTCCAAACCTTAGAAGGAAGCTTGAGTGTACCTGACTGGAACCTGAATTGGGCTTCTGTGGGTGCTTCTGAATAGCTGATCTGAAGCCATCAGTTCCCTCCAAAATAAAACTTGAGAGAACCTGAAACCTGTACCAACCAGCTTTACATAACCAATAAGGAAAGGACCTAGGCACCCGATAATACAAATGTCAGAATCATAAACAATAAAAGAAATTCACATGCCAAAATCACAATGAAAGAATAATAAAATGGAAAGCCAAAACACTGTGTCCCCAGCAAATCCCACCAATCCTGTAGAAGAGTTCTACAAGGAGAACCCCCTAGAGATAACCCAGGACACTGGATTTAAAAGAACAATCATAAACATGATCAAGGAATTCAACGAATTTAAAGAACACACAAACAAACAAATCAAAGAGCTAAAAGAAGATAGAGATTATTACTTGAGTTCCAGTTTTTAAAATCTCCTTATGCCCTGAGGTCCAGGTCATCTCTTCAGCAGCTGCAAAACTCAATAAGGCAACTTGAAACAACAGGGGAAAGCCTCACCATTAGAATGAATGAAATGGAAAACAAAACATCAACACTGGAGGATAAAGTTGAAGAATTGGACCACTCAAGCAAAGATTATGGAAAATTTTAAAAAAACACAGGAATGGAATATGCAAGAGATGTGGGACACCACGAAAAGACCAAATCTATGGATCATAGGAATAGAGGAAGGAGAAGAATTTCAGGTTAATGGTGTTGACCAGATCTTAAACAGGATTGTAGAAGAAAATTTCCCAAAGTTAAGGAAAGAAATCCCCATAAAAATACAGGCAGCACATAGAACACCAAATAGACAGGATCAGAAAAGAAACTCCCCACGACATATCATACTAAAAACATCAAATGTCCAGAACAAAGAGAGAATACTGAAAGCAGCAAAAGCCCATCAGAATTATAGCTGACTTATCAATGCAAACTATGAAAGCCAGAAGAGCCTGGACCAAAGTATTTCCAGTTCTACATGACAATAGATGCCAGACCCGAATAATTTACCCAGCAAAAATGTCTATTATAGTTGAGGGGGAAAGAAAATTCTTCCATAACATGAACAGAATGCATGCCTATGAAACCAGCCCTTCAAAGAATACATGAAGCAATACAAAGAGAGGAGAAAGGAATGACTATATCCTAGGGGCAACGAAAGAAAATAAATAAAGGTATAATCTAGGAAAAACAAAATTAGACAGAGAACACAAACAGCAATCAAAATGATGGCAACAAATACACACCTTTCAATAATAACCTTAAATATCAGTGGACAGATCTCCCCAGTCAAGAGACACAGGCTAAGTGAATGGATTAAGAAACAAAATCCATCTCTTTGCTGTCTGCAGGAAACCCATCTCACCTTCAAGGACAGGCACTACTTTAAGGTAAAAAAATGAAAAAGAATATTCCAAGCAAATAGCACTAAGAAACAAGCAGGGATTGCAATTCTAATAGCTGACAAAATAGACTTCACAGTAAAACTAATCAGAAGACATAAGGAGGGTCATTTCATTCTGCAAAGGAACAATTGACCAAGAAGATATTACAATCCTTAAAAATATATGCACCAAACTCTGGTGCACCCAAATTCATAAAA
The DNA here is from genome assembly GCF_000622305.1 of Nannospalax galili. Classification (NCBI taxonomy): domain Eukaryota; kingdom Metazoa; phylum Chordata; class Mammalia; order Rodentia; family Spalacidae; genus Nannospalax; species Nannospalax galili. The sequence continues at coordinate 209,970 of NW_008349082.1, read as the reverse complement.
ACAACACTACAGGACTTTAAGACACAGATTAACCCCAACTCAGTAATAGTAAGGGACTTCAGAACCCCACTGTCTCCATTAGACAGGTCAACTGGACAAAGAATAAACAGAAAGACATCCGAATTAAATGATACCACACAGCAAATGGACCTAACAGACATCTTTCAAATATTCTACCCAAGCACCAAAGAATACACTTTCTACTCAGCACCCCATGGAACTTTTTCAAAAATTGACCACATACTGGGCCACAAAACAAACCTCAACAAATACAAAAAAACCTGAAATAATTCCATGCATTCTATCGGACCACAATGCAATAAAGCTCAAACTCAAAACTGGACAAAGTCCTAGTCACTACATGAACTCATGGCGATTGAACAACACATTCCTAAACAATGAGTGGGTCAAAGGAGAAATTAAGAAAGAAGTAAGATTTCCTGGAATTCAATGAAAAGGACAATACAACATAACACAACCTCTGGGGCACATTAAAAGCAGTCCTAAGAGGGAAGTTTATAGCTCTAAGTGCCTACATTAAAAAATTAGAAAGAGCCCAAATAAATGGCCTAACATTGCAACTCAAGACACTGGAAAGGCAAGAACAAATGAAACCCAAACCCAGCAGAAGAGAAGAAATAACAAAAATCAGAGCAGAAATTGCGGAACCCTCCTCCTTGGCCCCCTCCCCTGGACTCCCTAGACCCCTGCCCCTATTTAGGACTAACTGCTCTTTTTG
>NW_008349082.1:205355-209147 GCF_000622305.1 Nannospalax galili | reverse complement strand
CTCATGGTCATAGACTTGTTATGCCCGGTCATGTCCAGGGGGCCCGGGCAGGTTTGAGGCCTTATAAGAAATAAACAGGGTCCTCTAGCCCTGAAGATAAGTCAGCACATTCCACAGCTCTGAGGGCAGCACTCACCAAGATTGTAACCAATCAGTTCAAAAGTATGTTGGCGCGCGTATGCGGGCTCTTTGGACCAATCAAAATATAACTCTGTCATTCCCCTCCTCCCTTTGTCTGAAACCTATAAAAAGCTCCCTCCCCCTGCAATCAGGGCTCTCAGATAGACCTACCACATTAGTTTGGCCTGAGAGTCCTTAAGCCCGAATAAAGACTCTTTGTTCTTGCATGCTCTCTGGACTCCATGCTAATTCTTGGGGAATTAATGAAATAGAAACAAAGGAAACAACACAAAGGAATCAATGAATCTTAGAGCTGGTTCTTTGAAAAGCTAAACAAGATAGACAGACCCTTAGCCCACTAACCAAAAGAAAGAAAGAGCAAATCCAAACCAACAAAATCAGAGACGAAAGGGGAAACATCACAACAGACACCCAAAAGATCCAGACCATTATAAGGGAATATTTAAAAAAAACTATACACTACTAAATTTGAAAATCTAAAAGAAATGGATGGATATCTAAGATAGTGGGAACCACCAAGGTTAAACCAAGAAGAGATCACAGTTTAAACAGACCCATAACATATAAAGAAGTTGAAACAGTAATACAAAGCCTCCCAACTAAAAAAAGCCCAGGCCCAGATGGATTTACAGCAGAATTCTACCAGACATTTAAAGAAGATCTACATCCAATACTACTTAAATTATTCAAAACTATACAAACAGAGGGAGAACTCCCAAATTCCTTCTATGAAGCCAGCATCACTTTAATATCCAAACCAGATAAAAAGACACAACCAAAAAGGAAAACTATAGACACCATATCCTTAATGAACATAGATGCAAAAATTCTAACAAAATATGTGCAAACCACATACAGATGTACATCAAAAAGATCATTCACCATGGTCAAGTAGGCTTTATTCCAGAGATGCAGGGATGGTTCAATACATACAAGTCAATAAATATCATTAATCATATAAATGGATTCAAAGATAAAAACCACATTGTCATTTCAATAGATGCAGAAAAGGCTTTTGACAAAATTTAGCATGCATTCATGCTAAAAGTTCTAAAGGAAATTGGACTCGAAGGAACATACCTCAACATAATTAAAGCTATATACAACAAACCCACAGCTAACATCATTCTAAATGGAGAAAAACTGGAAGCATTGTAATTAAAATCAGGAATCAGACAAGGATGTCCACTATCTCCACTCCTTTTCAACATAGTGCTTGAAACTCTTGCTAGAGCAATAAGACAGGAGAAGGAAATTTAAGGAGTACTACTTGGAAAAGAAGAGGTCAAGCTATCACTTTTTTGTGGATGATATGATACTATACCTAAGAGATCCCAAAAGTTCAACCAGAAAACTCCTAGAACTGATCAACACTTTCAGTATAGTGGCAGGTTACAAAATCAATCTACAAAAACCAGTAGCCTTTCTATATACCAATAACAAGCAATTGGAGAAAGAGTACAGGGAAATGCTCCCATTCACAATTGCTGCAAAACCCCCCCCCCACAAAACCAAAAACAAAAAATAAAACAAAGAAAAGAAAAGAAAAAAAGAAAAGAAATATCTTGGAATAAATCTAACTAAAGACACCAAAGATCTCTACAATGAAAATTTTAAATCATTAAAGAAAGAGATTAAGGAAGACACCAGGAGATGGAAGGACCTCCCATGCGCATGGATTGGAAGAATCAATATTGTGAAAATGACCATTCTACCAAAACCAATATATAGATTCAGTGCAATCCCAATCAAAATCCCCATGACATACTTCACAGAATTAGAAAAAACCATCCTTAAATTAATATGGAAGCACAAAAGACCCCAGATAGCCAAAGCAGCCCTGAGCACAAAGAGCAATGCTGGGGATTACTATACCAGATCTCAAAGTATACTACAGAACTCTAGTCATAAAAACAGCATGGTGCTGGCACAAAAATAGACACATAGATCAATGGAACGTCATTGAAGACCCAAACCTGAGTACATGCAGTTTCAGCCAACCGATATTTGACAAAGGTGCCAGGAACACACAATGGGGGAAACACAGCATCTTCAACAAATGGTGCTTGCAAAACTGGATCTCCACCTGTAGAAGAATGAAACTAAATCCTTATCTTTCACCTTGCACAAAAGTCAACTCCAAATGGATTAAAGACCTCAATGTGAAACTGGAAACCCTGAAATTATTAGAAGAAAATATTGGCAGTAACTTACAGGACATAGGTATAGGAAAGGATTTTCTAAATCAGACAGAAGTTGCTCAGCAATTAAGGTCAGCAATCAACAAGTGGGATCTCATTAAACTAAAAGCTTCTGTACATCAAAAGAAACAGTCAAAAAAGCGAAGAGAAAACCCACAGAATGGGAAAAAATCTTCACCAGTGTCACATCTGACAGAGGGTTAACATCCAGAATATATAAAGAACTCAAAAAACAAAGAATCGAGAAACCAAATGACCCAATGAAAAGATGGGCTAAAGATCTAAACAGAGACTTCTCAAAGGAAGAAATAAAGATGGCTAAGAAACAGCTCAAAAAGTGTTCAACATCATTAGTAATTAAGGAAATGAAATTAAAACCACCCTAAGGTATCATCATCTTACCCCAAACAGACTGGCTAGGATCAAGAGAACAAATGATACCAAATGCTGACAAGGATGTGGAGAAAGGGGAACGCTTATTTGCTGCTGGTGGGATTGCCAACTCATGCAACCTCTATGGAAAACAGTGTGGAGAACGCTTAAGAAACTAAAAATGAACCTACCATATGACCCAGTTATACCACTCCTTGGCATAGACCCAAAGGACTCATCGTATTGTAGAGACACCTGTACAACCATGTTTGCTGCTGCTCTTTTCATAATAGCTAAGGGATGGAAGCAACCTAAGTGCCCCTCAACTGATGTGTGGTTAACAAAAATGTGGTATATTTACACAATGGAGTTCTATTCAGCAGTAAAGAAAGATGAAATAATGAAATTTGCAGGTAAATGGGTGGATCTAGAAACTGTTATACAGAATGAAGTAACAGACTCATAAAAACAAACGACATAGGTTCTCCCTCATATGTGGATCTTAGCACCAAATCCTTTTAAATTCCAGGTCCTTTTAATAAGATGATGCTGTACAGCAGTCCCTTCTGCATGAAATAACTACCATCAGCTGAGCCTGATTGCTAAACATTGTCACAATAGTCTTGTTGACAGTCGTGCTCATTCATTAAAGGAGGGCCAAGCAGGGTCATTGGACCCTCACCACATTATCCAGCCACTCTTCCCAGCCAACTGTATGTAATTTGACCCTAATCGCACATGGCCTCCTGGATTTGGGGAGGGTTAAAGTATACAATCTGGGGAAGGCTACGAAGAGGAGGCATGATCCATGTTGGGTAAAGGCTTTCCAGTGTGCATACCCTCAGGTCATACATATACCTCAGCAACCCCTCAGTTATCTTGGTAAGTAAGCTCAATAAATTCATTTATTCCCCAGTAAAACTTTAATCAAACATTGGCTTGACACTAGAACCTTAAAAGTAAATAAGCATTGCTTAGCATCCCCAGGAAAAGAGGTCTCACGACATATGGAAAATTTATTTGTTAATGCTATTATGTCTCATAATTATTTAAAAAAAGAAAATGGGAATGTAAAAGT
>NW_008349082.1:204321-205299 GCF_000622305.1 Nannospalax galili | reverse complement strand
CACCTTAAGAGGGAAAACCATGATGGAGGGGTGAGACAATGTGAGAGATAAACAATGCCTAGCTAGTTTTGAAAACCAGAGAGAACCGTATTACTCCTACAACCTACTGACAAATTATGCATAGCAGATCAAGAAGTGTATGTCTAGGTAAGGTTTATCTGAGAACAACTGGTCTTTGTCCAAGATTTATCTACACGACACACAGTAATTAAAAGTACCAGACTGGTGGAACTAACCTTATTGGATGTTTAACAGACATAGTTTGAGGCCTATACTAATGCGGTCAGAGGGACTTAAAGGATGGTTTTTGCCCCTTTGCCCCCAAGGTCAACTAAGTTCCAAGGGACTATGGAACATATCTCAAAATGTCCTGTAACTGTGGTGAGTCACTTGCCCTCTTGTTCAGGGAGGCCACGGAGACCCCACGAGATGGACTTGAACCAGTGTCCAGTCTACAAAGAGGAGGGTCAACTCAGAGGAAACATCTCATTCATGCTTCCAAGTGAAGCCAGACATGGTCGAGCAGGACCTTTGGCTTATCTTCACATAGATGGAACTGGTAAAGGAAGGGAGCCGGGGGCTCCTCCCAAGCCCATGTGACCCCTGAGGAACAGATCCTCAAATGACCTTAAGTGTAAAAATAAATTAATTTGGGCCAACTGTATGGCCTTAAACATCCAAAAGGAAAGTATAACCAAAGAGTAAAGTCATCAGTATACTTCTTTAAGAGTTCAAGGGATTACATTTCCCAGACATTAGGCTTAAGTCCATATAAAAAGTTATTTAGACAATTATTTCTCATTGATGATTTTGTTCTGAATCAGAAAGTGTTGCTCAGATGTAAGACTTCAAATCTTGATCCGCAATATTGTAGTGCCCACCTGCAGCTAAGGGAGACAACCCACAGTTGTTCTAAAATGATTGATAAATTTGTTTTCTCCCCCTATCTAGAACCTTTGAGAGGGAACTGATCACTAT
>NW_008349082.1:192134-203979 GCF_000622305.1 Nannospalax galili | reverse complement strand
GAAGAAGCCAGAGTGGTCTGAGTCCAGACTCCCTATCCGCAATTTGGGTAACCTCTTCAGAGGATGGTGCGATAAGAATAGGAGGTAGGAACTGGCTAGGTGGTTAGGGTGAAAAGACCCCAAAGAACAGTAGCCAGTTTCTTGGCTAAAAGTCAAAATGTCCTTGGGCCTCTTAGCAACATACTCTGTTCCAAAGGCCAAAAATGTTGAAAGTATTTGGGAGCTTGTATCTAATCCTTAAAAGATTTTAGGGTTACCTCTTCAGAGGGGGGAATGTTAGAGTAGCCAAAAGCCCCATAAAAAAAATAAATCAAAGAAGAAGAAAGAGTACATGAAGTTATCAGAAAAAAAGTGATGGGGAGATATGGGAAGAGTTGGAGGGGAGGGAGTGGGCATGGATTTGATCAAAACACCTTATATGCATGTATGAAAGTCTCAATAAATTTTTTTAAGTTAAAAAAGAAACCTCTTAACTGTGGGCTCCTGTAAAATCCAAAACAAGTTATACACTGTCTTATTTCAAGAGTGAAGAACCGAGGGGTGTGGTAGGACACACTTCTTACAGGTTCAGGCCGGCTCCATTCCACACCTGCCACTGCCCATTGTGGTCCTCCCATGGTCTTGACATCTCTAATATGCTGGGGTCTCCACTGCAACTGAAGGTGCACCTTCACCAATGGCCTCTGTCGACCTCATGCAGTGCTAAGACTCAGAATCTTATATGACCCTTTTGGTCCTGAAGGTTTTATCCTGTAAATACCTGTACTACATAGGGAAACTCTTACATATTACCAAATTCATTTCTAGCTTGAGATGAAGCGTTGGCCTGTAAGACAAGAGGGTGTGCTTTGAATGGCAGAGCTAGAGAAGTGGAGCTTCCCAACCCGTCTCAGTTCCCTGCATTCTATCCACTCCCAGGGAATGGACGCCTCACCAGTGAGCAGGAGTGCCCACCAGGGGACATGCCATGTGTGGAGAAGGGCTGAGGGAAGCTCCATGGCCTCTGCTGCTGGCTCGGTCCTCCTCTGTGGAGAAGAGATCCCACCTCGGCCCTGCGGCCTAGTCCTGCTGCTGTGGTGTCAGCTCTGCTGTCCTTCCTCCCAGAACTGAGCTTCTTCCTTGCAGAGGAGAGCACCTTGCAGAGTCAGATAGGATGTGGGTGGAGTCTATTTCTCTGATACCATGGTGTCCCTTCCCCTCTCAGTGCCTGCCTCTCATCCCTCCCACGTTTTTTGTTTTTATGGTTCACTCTTCCAGACAACGCTTTGAGCAGCAAGGCTGACAGGGTTCCCTTCCCCTTAAGGAACAACAGCTCACTCCAGGGTTGACCTTTGCTATATCCTGCCTTGGATCTGTCAGCACCAAAGAGGGAGGACCTCTGTTCTCTCTACCTGATGATGTATTTCCTTTTATGCCACAGAACGCTGAGCTGAGCACTCAGTCTTCCCCTGTGTTCTCAATACCTCAGTGATGCTGGTCTCTTGTTCATCGTAACTGGTTTTCCTGTCCCAGCTCACCAGCAGCAACTGTCCCCGTTTCCTTCCACAAATTCGTAATTCAAATATATCACACAAATACCTCTAATACAGGCTTTGCTTCCTTCTCACCTTTGAGGCCACAGGAGGGTGTTGGATACCTGGAGCTGGAGTTGCAGGTGGTTGTGAGCAGCCCAAGTCCATCAACAGATGAAAGCGCAATCTTGGCACACACACACACACACACACACACACACACATACACACACACGTTCCAATATTAATCTGCTATTAAAATTGAATCCTGAGGCTGGAGAGATGGTTCAGCAGTGAACGGCTCTCATCTCGTCCAGACGACTGACTGAACTTCAGTTCCCAACTCCCACATCCGGTTGCTCACAACCACCTATAGCTCCAGCTCCAGGTGTCCAGTGCCCTCCTATGGCCTCAAAAGTGAATCATACATATGGACATACCCATACACAAACACACACACAATAAATAAACAAACAAACAAACAAATAATAAACCTTAAAAAAGAAATAAAACCAAAGTTCTGAGGTATGCCACAACGTGAGTAAACCTAAAACCATTATTAAGCAGAAATGAATTAGAAAACAATGAATTTAAAATATTTTTAAACATAAGTGACTCCAATCCTCTTCATTGTTTGAAGAAAAAGAAACCCTACCTCTGTCATCTCTCTAGACAAACTTTTTTACTGTATGCTTAATATAGATCCTTATATTTACAGATAAGTATTCCATACACCACTCATCAAAGAAGCTTCTTTTGGCAACAGATGGCGGCTACTACAGAGTTCCACAGCTGGTCACACACAGAGGCTATACATCTGAGAGATGCCCAGGAGAGCATCTACATTGGAACCTCAACACCTAAGGCTCATGGAACATAGCAGAACAGGGGTAAAGAGAATACAACTACATCCCTCAACTCTTGGCAGTGAAGCTTCTTCATGAGACACAGTGTGATGTACACAGACGGCCACAACTGGCCAAGTTTTAGAGAATAAGAGACTGCAGAGTGCATTTCCCCGGATAGGACTCCTGCATTAAACCTCACCAACCCACGGCTCCATTGCGGAAGAGGGGGTGCAAAGATCGTAAGAGCCAGGGTTGACGCAGGAACACGAGGAAACAGAGGCTTTCACGCCTCTGGGAACTTGCTCTTACGAACTTGCAACTGTGGTGACAGCATGCACAAGACCCACGCCGACTCAATCAGACAAAAATTCCAGCAGAGAACTAGGGAAATGGGCAGCAGCCCCCAACATTACTTAAGGAATGATTGACAACTGATTACTGTGGGATGAGGGAGAGTAGATCTTTAAGGGAGTGACTCTTTAAGGCTGACTAGACTCCAGTGGATGAACTTGCACCGAGGAACATCTGGGTACAAATGCTTGACTGGATAGGACTTACATGTATGACAGAATGCATGAAATCAGATGGGGAGTTATGGGGAGGCCCAGATGAAGGAGGGTGTCTAAATCCAATTAAGATATATTATATGAAATGCATGAAAACTCAATAAAAGTATTAAAAAAGAGAAACAAACCAGTAATAAAGGATGTGTTATCATAAGATTACATTTATGTATGAAATGTTTAGAATAAGCAAATCCACAGAGATTGAATGTAGGCTAAAGGTTTCTGGGATTGGGAAAATTGGACGGTGACCTGAGAAGGTACAGAATTCTTTGGAGTTAACGAAAATACTCTAAAATGTATTATGATGATAGATCACAAGTTTGTGTCTATACTAAAAATCATTGCAATGTATGCTTAAGTGGGTGAGCTGTACGGTATGTGGACTTTATCTCAATAAAGCTTTGATCTCCACAAAAAAAAGGAAAAAAAATTGAAACAGCCATCGAGCACGCTGTGCATAGTGCAAGCCTCCCAGGCAATGCCCTAACTACCTTATGATCTCATTTGGTTCTCACAGTGAGTGGCAGATGGTACTTTAATTAGCCTTGTTTACAGAGGAGGAAACTAAGGTCTAGTCGTTTGTCCAGGGCCTTGCAGTTTGTGTGTGTGAACCAGAATTGAAGTTAGGCTGCCTGGGGGACAGAACCTCTCAATAGCTCCATATGGTTTAATAATCCTACTTTGTGTCCTTTGGTTTAGTGAGATAGACAGGATGCAGTCTGGGTACAGAGAATGTGGGGCTGGGGTGCTCCTGTTGACAGCAGGAGGCTACGGAAAGTCATGAGGTTGGACTTCTCTGGGAAACAGTCCTTGAATAAACTGTATTGGAGTTGTCTGGGATGTTTGTTAAAAATTGAAATCCACATAGTAGGTGACAGATGTTACCAAGGGGGAAGTTGGGGAAAATAGGGGTATTTAACAGGGAAAGGAGAAGAGAAGGGATAGAAGGAAACACAGCGGTAAAGGAGAGGAAGGAGCTTAAGAGAGGGGGGATAATTATCAAGAGGAAATAGAAAAAGTTGGGGTACTTTAACTGGGGTGGGAAGAAGGAGGTTTAGACAGGGAGGGAGATGAGGGCTAACTCATGTGTGTATGTTGTGAAAAGCCAGAGATAAATGTAGCAGTTCAGAAGTGAACTGAAAAATAATCATACAATAGCCATACATGAGTGTATGTGTATAGTTGAAGGCTGTATTAACAGGAAACACAGTGCCAGACAGGAGAAATCTCCCTTCGAGATGCTGGCTAGAGTAGTCCAGAATGCTCCAAAAATGACACAGGTTACTGCCATAACCCTTGATTGCCTCCCAAGTCTTGAAGAACAGACTCTATTGCTAAAGACAGGACATATTTCAGACACAGGACTTGGAGCAGTAGAGCCGGAATTGACCTGAAAGCCTCCTCCCTGAAGACTAGCTCTCATAGTTTTGGAGGATTCTATGCCAACTGCTAAGGGAGAAAAATCTATCAATGGTCCAACTCCAGTTTTAAAGCCCAATAAACAAAACAGTGTCTGGCACAGTAAACTATGCCAGTACAGTAGTGGCACTTCTATCTTGGGGGTAATCAACAGCTACCTAATTGAGCTTAAAGCCCACTCAATGGGAGGGAACTCATGCGTGACACTGTAAACATAGCCAGATACACATGGCTGGAGAGGTCATAGATCTTAGAGAAAGCCCTACGTCTGTCACATCATTAGGCAAACGTAATTTCTTATTATATACTAAATATGAATCCTTATATTTGTAGACAAGTACACCTGTCACCACCCATCAAATAAGATTCTTTTGCAACATATGGAGACTATTACAGAGTTCTACAACTGGTCACACACAGAGAATAATTGTCTGTGAGATACCCAGCCCTAAGTGATACATCTACAATAGAATCTCTACCCTATGTCTCATGAAACAGTGGAACAAGTGAAGCTCCCTCATGCAACAGAGGGCAATGGACATAGAAGGCCACAGCTGACCAAAGTCTAGAGAATAAGACACTGCAGCGTGCAGGTCCCTGGATAGGAATTCTGTATTATGCCTTGCCCACCCATGGCTTAAGGACCATGGTAGAAGAGAGGGCAGAAAGATTATAAGAGCCAGGGGTGGTGCCTGACCATAATGAAACAGTCTTCCAGGCTTCTGGGAACACACTCATATGAACTTACAGCAATGGTGACAGCATCTACCAGATCCATGCAAACTCAATGAGATAAAAATCAGCATATAACTGGGGCACTGGGGAGGAGCCACTGTCTTAGGCGAGGAACCGATCACTGTTACATGAGGGCGAGTTTGTATTCTCTAAGGGAGTGATGCTAGGTAGGCAACAGGTTCCAGTAGATGAACTCACTCCAAGGGACATATGGGTACACAAACTTGACTCAGTAGGCCTTAACATATATGACAGTATGCATGAAATATTGTAGGTGGGCCATACTGAGCCACGTGTGATATTGTCTCCAAAAATTTTTGCAGTTTAGGAATGCTCAAACTCTAACGCATGATTCATAACTTGTTTACCTGTTCTTGGACATCTGGGTTGTTTCCAGATTTTATCTTAGAAATATTGCTATGCTTAAATGCTTTTGCCTAGAGTTTATTTGGCATTCCTAGTATCTCCCCGAGGCTATATTTTTGATAACAAACAAGTAATTTGGTCCCTAGAATTACTTGGGCTTTTGGACAGGTAGGTCCAAATACGTCCCCAAATTTCGTTATGATTTGTACTCTCACTGGCAGAGGAGATAGAAAAAAAAATTGAAGAGAGAAATGAAGTGTTTCTTTTGTTCCAGCAAGGGAAGGCACAAGGAAACCTTTATTTCTTTTGTGTGTGTGTTTGGGGAATGAACTCAGGGTCTCCTACATGCCAGGCAAGTGCTCTATCACTGAGTCATATTCCCATCCTGTTACAAGGAGCACTTTGGGAAGGTGGAAGTTGTTTTGGACCCTCATACAAATGTTATCTTTGGTGAAAAACATTAAGACACCCTAGATGGGAATGTAGCCCAGAGTCTGAGCACATGCTTAGCACGTGAAAGGCCCAGAGTTCCATAGCTAGCACCTTTTTAAAAATAATGAAACAAAGCCGGGTGTGGTGGCACATGCCTTTAATCCCAGCACTCGGGAGGCTGAGGCAGGCAGATCTCTGTGAGTTCAAGGCCAGCCTGGTCTACATAGTGAGTTCCAGGACAGCTGGGGCTACAGGGAGACTCTATCTCAAAAAAATGACCAAAAAAAAAAAAAAAAAAGAAAAAAAATAACGAAACAAATGTTCCCTAAAGATAGACTCATCTCTGTCAAAGGTATGTGCATGTTTCAGAAAGGCAGAAGCACCGTAAAAACAAAACATAAAGCAACCTCCAAGAAATAGAAAACAGGGAAAAGCTAAGTTTCAATCAACAGGAGAAATTTCAGAGACTTAAAATTAGAGCCATTTCTGGATGAGGTTGCTGTAGGGTATGCGCAGTTCAGACTGACATAGAATGTATCCCAGAGGGAAGAAAGACAACGCCCCTCCCAACCGTGAGCAGCACCTGTTGAATAGGGCTGGGCTGTTGTGAAAGGCCCTGTGTTCAATCCCAGCCTCATCCACCAAAACTGGGTGCTTGGGAAGAATTAAGATCTTTTCCTCTTCTATATCTAGCAAAATTCTGTTGACCCAAAAGCTTGTTGCATCTCCAGAACTTGAATTAGAGGGTATAGAGCTGCCCTTCCCTTCAGGTTTTCCTTCATTTATTTATCTCAACTTTAAAAAAAAATTTATTCATTATTTTTATTTTATGTATATGCATGTATTGCCTGCATGTAGGTAAGGGCACCTGTGACTTGCAATGCCCACAGAGGACAGAAGAGGCTGTTGGATCCCCTGGAACTGGAGTTACGGACAGTTGTTAGCTGCCATGTGGGTGCTGGGATTCAAACCCATGTCTCCTGCAAGAACAACCAGTGTTCTTAACTGCTGAGCCATCTCTCCCATCCCTATCTCAACTTTTGAAAGGCCAACTAACCAAAAAAGACTGTGACATTGGAGCACAGATGGCGGGGAAATAACACTGTGTGCTCCGGCCAGGAGAAAAACCTATGAAACTTAGGACTCAGGAGTGTTTGCTCAGTTCGAATAAATCGGACACCCCTTTAGAAAAAGTAATATCTGCCTTACCTAGTACCTTTTGCTTTGTCCCTATGTTTTTTGCTGCAGGTTCACTGGAGTCCTTTTAGCTCAGATTTCATTGTAATTGAGGTCAGAGGGCAACATTCAAGAGTCAATTGAGTTTTTTTCCTTCTACTGTGGGGTCCAGGAATTGATCTTAGGTTGTCAGGCTTGCTAAGCAAGGGCATTAATGGGTAGACCCATCACCATCTCACCTCTTGTACTTTTTAAAAATTATTTTTATTTTATATGTATGAATGTATCGCCTGCATGTATGTGAGTGCACCCATGTTGTACAATGCCGTGGAAGTCAGAAGAGGGCTTCAGATTCCCCTGGAACTGGAGTTAAGGATGGTTTGTAGCTGCTATGTGGGTGCTGGGAATCAAACCCAGGTCCTCTGCAAGAGCAGTCAGTGCTCTTAACCACTGAGCCATCTCTCCACCCCCACCTCTTGTACTTTTAAAGTTCTGAATTTAGAAGGAGGAGCAGAAGTTGACAGAGGCAGCTTCTAGACACAACATGTGCAGTCTGTGATGTGTGGCAGTGCTGTGTCCTGGGGCAGTGGCCTCAAGGTCATGGGGAACTGTATCTAGATTTTAACTTAGGGCGTCAACATGATTAAATTTGTTTTTCGGAGGCTTACTTTCATATGGAGAGGAAAATGAACTGGGTGGAATGAACTAAAACACAGGCTATTCAGCGTGGACATCTAAGAACAGACAGAGATGTCAGCTGTGGTTGCTGCGTCCATCCTTCTTCAGATGATCCTTTCCATCCTCAAAGCCCAACATGCTTCCTGACATGTGAAAGTGGTCAGCACTTGCTGGCCTCCTCCAGGGCTATGGCTCATGCTGACAGTGACAGGGTACTAGTGAGAATGTGATGGGGATTCCTTTCCTTCTGCCCACAACGCAAGCAAATTGCATTCTAAATAGAGCTGAGGAAAAGTGTATTTTGCATAGTCTCTCTCCATGTGTCTCGGGATCTGTTCTCTCTCCATGAACTTCATCACTGACAGTTCATGAGGAAGAGTTGCTAATGACTGCTTCAGCGCAAGCCTTGATAAATTATGTTTAAGAGTACATATTTTCATTAATAACTTCATACATATTTGACTGAATTAGTAATAAGAAAAAACAGTTGCCTTTTAAGGGGTATATTTTAAAACTTGAATGAATTTTTATTGAATTTTTGTGCATGTCATACACCTTGATCACACTTAGACCCCCTCCCCATCTGCACCCCCCATAGGCCACCTCGGGATTTCAAGCATTCTGTCAAATATCTTAAGTCCTAGTGAGTCAAGAGACTATGAAAATAACACAGGCTATTGCCATAGCCCTTGGTTGCCTTCCAGAACATGAATATAAGACCCTATTGCTGAAGTGAGGACATACATCAGACACAGGACTTGGAGCAATCAAGCAGGAACTGACCTGAAAGCTCCTCCCTGAAGACCAGCTCTCTTAATGTCAGAAGATACTACGCATGTTGCTAAGGGAGAAAATCAATCAATGGCCCAACTCAGCTGTAAATCCTAATAACCATAACAGTGACCTGCAGAGCAGACTGTCTCTACTGGTGCAGTGGTTGCACTTTTATCTTGGGAGTGATCAACAGCTGTCCAATTGGAATTAAGGATCCTTCAACAGGAAGTAACTTATGCGTGGTACTGTATACATAACCAAATACACATGGCTGGAGATGTCATGGATCCTAGAGAAAAACTCACCTCTGTCACCTCCTTAGACAAATGTAATGTCTTACTGTATGCTAAATATGTAATATATTACTGACAAGTGCACCTCTCACCACTCATCAAAGAAGCTTCTTTTTGCAACAGATAGAGACTCTTACAGAGTTCCACAACTGGTAAAATGCAGAGAACAAGTGTCTGCGAGATGCTCAGCCCTACATGACACATCTACAATGCAACCTCTACAACTAAGGCTCAGGGAACATGGCAGAACAGGGGGTAGAGAGAATATTAATGCATCTCTCAGTTCCCATCAGCCAAGCTTCCTCATGCAGCAGACAGTGATTAAGAGACTGCAGGGTTCCTGTCCCCAGATACAACTCCCCTGCCAATCTTCTGCCACGCAGGCTCGGGACTATTGCTGTAGGAGACTGTAGGAGCCGGGGTGATTAATGACAAGGAAACCCCGTTTTCCAGGTAGCAATGGTGACAGAATGCGTAAGACCCACGCAAACTCAGACCAGAAACAACCCAGTGTAGGAGTGGGGAAATGGAAGTCCCAAATTCAGCTGAGGGATTATTGGCAGTGATCGCTGGTGGGTGGGGATGGTTGGTCTTCTTTAACGGAATGAAGCTGGATAGGTTGATGGGACTTCAGTGGATGGACACACCCCGAGGGACCTCTGGGCACATTTGTAGGACCTTTATTCCTTGTGGGAAAATTATTCCTCTGAGCCCCTTAGGGTCAGCGTCGCCCCTTCATGCCGTACTTTATGCTGTTTTTCTTCTTCCCCACTTCCTTAGTCTGTGATCTGTCCTGGAGTTGCTCCTTTCTGTTTGCTGGATGTCCATATTTGGCCTATTTTGTCCCCTTGTGCTCAATAATTACATTTAAGGCAAATGCTTTACTACAGAGCTTCCCAAAATACAGAGCTAAAACTGAGGTACTAGAGGTTTTATTAGAGCTTGAGGACTTCTGCACATGTTCTATCATGACCCCGCTCCTGTTTTGGTTTTCCCCTGTGGATTCTGTTTATTTTTCCTCTTCATTTTATTTTCTAAGAGGCGTTGATCCTTCTGCTTTGCCTTAGATCCTATTATTGTCCTGTCCCGTCCCTCCCTCCTTCTGCCCCTGTGATCAGCAGAGCACGAATATGTTTTCTGGACTTTGTCCTTTCATTCACTCACATCTTTTTCTTCTTGGACTGGATTCCTGATGGGGGAGAAGAGGAACAAAACTGGATATTTTTCTCCAAAGTGGATAGGAACGGACTGAGACAGTGGAATGCAGGGAACATGAAGACTTGAGTTCATGCTGAGGAGGGGAGGAAAAGAGAGAGGAGAGCCGGCCGAAATGCAGAAAGAAAGAAGTCCTAACCCTCTGGCCAGCATCACACGTAGGAAGAAAAGAGAAGAGGAAAGATGCACAACCAGTCTTCCCAAAATACAGGAAATACGCCAGGCTTTCGATCAGAACTAACACAGCCGGAAATCCATCCACGGTGCCAGCAATAGCCACAACTTCCTTGCACTGGGTCGGTTGCCGTGGAAGGAAAAGAAAACAATGAAAGTGAAGGTATTGCACAGAGGGGTGTCCGGGAGCAGAACTCTCAGCATGAAGTCGTCTCTGTCTGTTCCTTCAGGGAATGTGTTTTCTGTGGGAAGGTTGATTATAACCCATTGTACCTCTGATGGAAGACTCAGGGAGGAGGATTCACTCTCAACCTTGCAGAAACTCAGAACCGCACTGCAATTAAATACATGACCATTGTGTGTCTCAGATCCGCATCTGCCAGGTTCTGTCTGTGCATGTCCAACTTCCCTTCATGGGAATAGTCCCCCATTAATACCTTGCATATTTAAAACCATCATGGCTGCATCTCAGAGGATGAAAAGCAATGGCCTACCAGGTGGGAAATTTCACGTTTAATGCCTCTTCCCCAGTGTGTCTAGGGACTATCCATATGACAGTATTTTCACTTTTTGGGATAATGTCTCCTCTTTTCCCCTCTCCTTAAATATAACTTTCAGGGCTGGAGAGATGGCTCAGCATTTAAGAACACTGGTTGTTCTTGCAGAAGACCCGGGTTCAAATCCGATCACCCAACATGACAGCTAACAACTGTCCGTGGCTCCAGTTCCAGGGGGATTTGACAGCCTCTTCTGTCCTCCGCAGGCATTGCACGACATGGGTGCACTCACCTACATGCAGGCAATACAAATAAAATAAAAATAATAAATAAAATACTTAAAAAACCATATAACTTTCAAATATTTCTTTCCTTGTAACCATTTTGGGATCTTCCCTCACCAATCCGTTCAAGGTGATTTTAATGCTAAGGTGGGCCATTTGTTGCATGGTATTTATCATGTACTAGGCCTTCTATTTGTTTCTTACTTGATCTAGCAGATAATTCTATCACATATAAATTATTTCCCTTTTAAGGATGAAAATCACTTAGAGGGCTTAAGAAAAACTTACTTAAACTGACCCCGCTCCTCCACCGTGGCATCCCAGTTCTCAGACCTCTTGTCACCAATAGAGAGCTCTTCGGGGGAAAAAAACTAACGGAGAAACCTAAGTTAAATAACAATTCCAGTGGAGATGGAACGGATCTGGAGACCTCCTCCATGAAGACTAAGTCTCACAGTTTTGAGGGCTGCTCTTCAAGCTGCTAAGGGAGGAAAAAAACCCAATCAATGGTCCAACCCCAACTTTAAAGTCTAACAACCACAACAACAACCAACACAGCAAATTATATTGACACAGTAGTGGTACCTTTACCTTGGGAATAATCAACAGCTATCTAATTGGACTTAAAGTCTGCTTAACTGGGGAGAACTCATGTGTGGCACTGTAAACATAGCCAAATACACAAGGCTGGAAAGATCATGGATCTTAGAGAAAACCCTATGTCACATGCCAAGTGTAATTTCTTAGTATATACTAAATATGGGTCTTTATATTTAGAGACAATTATACCAGTCACCACTCATCAAAGAAGCTTCTTTTGGGCTGGAGAGATGGCTCAGCGGTTAAGAACACTGACTGTTCTTGCAGAAGACCCGGG
>NW_008349082.1:188121-191983 GCF_000622305.1 Nannospalax galili | reverse complement strand
GACCCAGGTTCGAATCCCAGAACCCACATGGCAGCTAACAACTGTCCATAACTCCAGTTCCAGGGGATCCAACAGCCTCTTCTGTCCTCCGTGGGCATTGCACGACATGGGTGCACTTACCTACGTGCAGGCAATACATGAATACACATAAAATAAAAATAATAAAAAAATTTTTAAAAAATAAAATTAAAAGAAGAAGCTTCTTTTGCAATAGATGGAGACTGTTAACAGAGTTCCACAACTGGTCATACATATCGAATTAGTGTCTTGAAATGCCCAACCCTAACTGACACACCTTCAATGGCGCCTCTACACCTAAGGCTCACAGAACATGGTGGAACAGAGTTAGGGAGAATATTAATACACCTCTCAACTCTCATCATGGAAGTCCCTCATGCAACAGAGGGCGAGGAACACAAAAGGCCACAACTCCAAAGTGTGGAGAATAGAGACTACAGAGTGTACGTTCCTTGATAAGGTGCCTGTATTAAACCTCACCCACCCAGAGCTCAGGGACTATTTCAGAAAACAGCAGAAAGATGGTAAGAGCCAGGGGTAGTACATGACCATAAAGGAACAGTCTTTCAGGCTCCTGGGACCTTGTTCATATTAACTTACAACAATGGTTACTGCATGCACAAGACCCATGCATACTTAGTCCTACAAAAACCAGCATAGAACTATGGATACGGGCAGGAGGCCCCAATCTTAGCTGAGGAGCTATTGGCAGCTGATCACTGTTGGGTGAGAGAGAGCTGGTCCTCTTTAAGGGAGTGATGCTAGACAGGCTGAACAGGCTCCAGTGGATGAATTCACATCGAGGGACATCTGGGGACACAAACTTGATTCTGTAGGCCTTAACATACACAACATAATGCATGAAGCCCAGTGGGTGGGCTATGGGGGTGGTGGTGTAGATAAGGAAGGGGGTCTAAATATGATTAAGATGTATTGAATGAAATTTCCAAGCTTCAATATAAAAGAAAAAAAAGATGTGAAAGAAGATAGAAATTCCTAAATGAAGATGAAAACATAGGGCAGTCAGATCTATGGGACACAACGAAGGCAAGTCCTAGGAAGAAATTATATAGCACTGCATGTATACAGCAGAAAATTGGAGGATACCTCATATTAATGAGCACTGTGTGTATACAGCAGGGACATCTCATATTAATGTTGTACCTGAAGACCTTGGAAAATAAAAAGCAATCAGCACCTAAAAAGAGCAGAGATAAATAAAATCAGGGTTAGTATCTGTAATGTTCAAAGGACTCAAAAAACTAAACACTAAACAAAAAAAACCCAATGACGTTAAAAATTGGACAAGGAATGAAACAGATGTTTCTCGATTAAAAAAAAATGGCTGGGAAATAGTTTTTTGAATTTCAACATTTTAAGCCAATAGAAGCTACTTTGAAATTTGATCTTACCCCTTAAAAAAAAAAAAAAAAAAAAAAAAAAAAAAAAAAAAAAAAAAACCATGACAAATGCTGGCAAGGATGTGGAGAAAAAGGAACACAAATAAAACAAGCCACAAGTCCTAGGCAGATAGTAAACATCGTGTTTTAGAGAGAATATTTCAAAAGTGGGAGGAGATATTTGCTCAGATGCTTATTAGTGGAATAAAGATACAAATCTTTGAAGAAGAAAGAATGTTGGGAAAGGGAACATTTGTTCACTGCAGATTGGAGTGCAAACTAGTGCAGTCATTATAGAAAAAGCAGGTGGACGTTCCTCAAACACGAGAAGCAGATCTACCACATGATCCAGCTGTCCCACTGTCAAGCATGTCCACCAAGAACTCTGCATTCTACTACAGAAACACCAGTTCATCCATGTTCATTGCTGCCCTATTCATGATTGCCAGGAAATGGAAACAGGCTAAATTTCCATCAGCTGATGAATGGCTAATTAAAGTATGGTACATTTACATAATGGAATAATATTCAGCCATTAAGAAAAATGACATGAACTGCTTCTCGATCCCCCCTGCATCCAGACTAGTGGCATTCTCCTGCTTCAGGGCCCACACCTACTCTGCCTAGATAGTTAGACCCTCCCATGCTGTCTCCAACTCCACCTTGTAGGGAAATCCCCGCTCCTGACCTTCCTGCTGGAGAACTGCAGACTACCATGTCAGACCCCACCCACTGAGGTTTAATTCCCCTGCGCCCAGCCTGCTACAGTCCCTCTGCCTATGCTGTCCCCCTACAAGCCTTGGGCCTAGATCTGTTCCTGTTTTTCCCACCTCAAACCTCTGGACTAGCCTCCTAACTAAGACCCAGCCCACTACATCTTGATCCCCCTGCACCCAGACTAGCTATCTGCATGTGCGTCAGGTCCCAAACCTACTCTGCCTGCTTAGAATTTGCTCACACTGTCCTGCCCCAAACTTGGCTCTAAGCTGCCCCTCCTGAACTTCCAGCCCAAGATTTCCTGACTAACCTGCCAGAACCCAGCCACTGGATCCCCATAATATTGAATCCCCTCACCCTGGCTGGAAAGCTCTTCACTAATCTGCTTGAAACCATCCTGTTCTGGCAATAAAAAAATCAAAACTCAGAACTTGAAGCACAGACCAACTAACTATTCATACCTGATCAGAAGTCAACCAAGATTCATCAACAATGTAAATAGAATCAAACTTCAACTAGAAAAAGGTAGACTAGAACTTCATATCAGACACACAGCGAACAAAAGAAAATCATAGGCCTAAACCACAATTCAAAAAACACAAATAGGCCTCTCTCCGGCCTGCAGGTTTCTCTCTCTGGGGTAAGTCGATTGGGCCCTCTGTGCCTTGACTCCCCCAGCCTCACTCCCCCTCCCATCTCCCCGGCTGGTCTCTCCTCCTAGCCTGGGTCCTGTACCATTCCTTGTCTTGGTGCCCCAGACACCTGAGGAACCACCACTGCTTCTTCCTGATCCTGTGCATCCAGAGCAACTCAGTTCTTTCTCAGGTCCCCAGGAGCACTGCTTCTGGGCCTGACCTGGCCCTCACCTCCCTCTGCCTCCCTGGGTCTGCACAACCCACCAGCCTCTTTCCTGGACACGGAGCTGACCTTTCCTCTTCCTGGTCCTTTGCATCCAGACCAACCCAGCTCCTCAGTGCAGTCCCCAGGGGCCCTTGGAACTGCCTCCTGCCCCCATCTTCCTTTGTATCTCTGGGTGGGATGGCCACCAGCTGTCCTAGACCAGCATTTTTCCTGGGTCTGGCTCCCAGGCCAGTCCAACCCCCAAATTCCCGAGGCCAAAGTCTATCCTGGAGGGATCCAGACCTTAGGAGAGAGCCTGAGAGCATCTGATCCTCATCTGACTTGGGCCTCTGTGAGAATTCCTGAAGACAAAAGCAATACGGCCACTCCAATATAAAATCAAAAGAGAGAACTGGAAGCGTAGAGGAAACAGGCTTGAATGCCCAAAAATTAAACCACAAAGACACATAAAGTTCACAAAAAGAAGCAGACCTAAACTTGAAGGCTTGAGTCTCACACAAGAATCAGAAACTACAAAAGAAATTCATGTGTCAAAATCACAGAGAAAAAACAACATGAAAAACCAAAATACCATATTGCCACCAAATATCAATAGTCCTCTAGAGGAGTACAGTGAGAACCCCCTAGAAGTAATGCAGGACATGGAACTCAAAAGAACGATTATAAACATAAAAGAATTCAGTGAATTTAAAGAACACACAAACAAATCGAAGAACTGAAGGAAGATAGGGATGAACTTGTGAATGAATTCAGAAAACAGTTAGAAATATTGAAGAATACTCAGGTTGAAATGAAGGAGGAAGTGAAACATTCAATAAGCCAGTTAGAAATGACAGGAGAAAGCCTCACCAATAGAATGAATGAAA
>NW_008349082.1:187156-187730 GCF_000622305.1 Nannospalax galili | reverse complement strand
AGCTGACTTTTCAGTGCAAACTATGAAAGCCAGAAGAGCCTGGACCAAAGTATTCCCAGTGTTAAATGACCACAGATGCCAACCCAGATTACTATATCTAGCCAAAATGTCTATTATAGTTGAAGGGGAAAGAAAAATCTTCCATGACATAAATAGGCTGAAGGAATTCATGTCCACAAAACCAGCCCTTCAGAGAGTTCTGGAAGCAATACAAAGAGCTGAAGAAAGGAATGACTATACCCAAGGGGTTGCAGAAAGAAAGGTATAACTGTGGAAAAGTACAGCTATATCAAGAATGTAAACAAAAAAATGACAAGATTCAACATTCATTTTTCATTAATAACTTTGAATATTAACGCATGGAACTCCTCAGTCAAAAGATACAGACTAGTTGAATGGATTAAGAAACAAAACCCATTTTTTTGTTGTCTGAAAGAAACTCATCTCACTTTCAAGGACAGGCACTACCTTAAGGTGAAAGGATGGAAAAAAATATGCCAAGTGAATGGTACTAAGAAAAAAGCAGGCATTGCAATTCTAATATCTGATAAAATAGACTTTAAACTAAAACTAA
>NW_008349082.1:185140-186150 GCF_000622305.1 Nannospalax galili | reverse complement strand
AGATGGATTTACAGCAGAATTCTATCAGACATTTAAAGAAGATCTATATCTGATACTACTTAATTTATTCAAAAAGGCAGAAATGGAGAGAGAACTTTCAAATTCCTTCTATGAAGCCAGCATCACTCTAATACCAAAGCCAGGTAAAGATACAACCCAAAAAGAAAACTATAGACCCATATCCTGAATGAACATAGATGCAAAAATTCTCAACAAGATACTTGCAAACCACATACAGACACACATCAAAAAGATCATCCACCATGATCAAGTTGGCTTTATCCCAGAGATGCAGGGAGGGTTCAATATACGTAAGTCAATAAACATCATACACCATATAAATGGGCTCGAAGATAAGAACCACATGGTCATCTCAGTAGATGCAAAGAAGGCCTTTGACAAAATTCAACATGCATTTATGTTCAAAGTCCTACAGAGAATTGGACTGGAGGGAACATACCTCAACATAAAGCCATATATAACAAATCCACAGCCAACATCATTCTAGATGGAGAAAACCTGGAAGCATTCCCATTGAAATCAGGAACCAGACAAGGCTGCCCACTATCCCCACTTCTCTTTAACATAGTACTTGAAACTCTTGCAAGAGCAATAAGATAAGAGAAGGAAATTAAAGGAGTAATAATTGGAAAAGAAGAGATCAAATTATCCATTTTTGCAGATGATATGATATTATATCTAAGAGATGCCAAAAATTCCACCAGGAAACTCCTACAAATTATTAACACAGTCAATAAAGTGGCAGGTTACAAAATCAACTTATAAAAGTCTGTAGCCTTTCTATATGCCAATAACAAACAATCAGAGAAAGAGCACATGGAAACACTCCCCTTCACAATAGCTGGAAAAAAAACAAAAAAAAATCTTGGAATAAACCTGGCCAAAGACATTAAGGAGCTCTACAATAAAAATTTTAAATCACTAAAGAAAGAGATTGAGGAAGACACCAGGAGATGGAAGGACGTCCCATACTCATGGATTGAAGAAAA
>NW_008349082.1:168716-184064 GCF_000622305.1 Nannospalax galili | reverse complement strand
TATACCCAAAGAACTCATCCTATTGCAGAGACACTTGTACATCCGTGTTTGTTGCTGCTCTTTTCACAATAGCTAAGAGATGGAAACAACGTAAGTGTCCCTGAACTGATGAGTGGATAATAAAAATGTGGTTCATTTACACAATGGAGTTTTACTCAGTAGTAAAGAAAGATGAAATCATGAAATTTGCAGGAAAATGGATGGAACTAGAAACTGTTATACTAAGTGAAGTAACACAGACTCAAAAAAAAAATCAACATATGTTCTCCCTCATATGTGGGTCCTAGAACCAAATCCTGATAAGTGAGTCTGTATCCAGACATAACTATAGGAACCAGAATAATGGAAAGGAACCAGGGAGGTAAAGGAAAAAGAAAGAACCTGAAAGAGAAGAACAGTAGGAAACAGGCCTTAATAAGTGAGATATGGATAAAAATCGGGTTGGTTTAAGGTAGTGGGGAGAGATGGGTACAAAAGGAACCTAGGGTATAAAGAGAAAGAAAGAGTTCAAGCGAGGTAGGACTGTAGGAGACGGATATTATTAAGGGAAAAGGGGGGGGGGAAATGGGGGCACCTTAAGTGGGACAACTATGGTGGAGGGGTGAGACAATGTGAGAGATAAACAATGCCTAGCTAGTTTTGAAAATCAGAGGGAACCATATTACTTCTACAACCAACCTACTGACAAATTATACGTAGCAGATCTAGAAATATATGTCTAGGTAAGCTTTATCTGAGAACAACTTGTCTTTGCCCAAGACTTATCTGCATGGCACACAGTAATTAAAAGTACCAGACTGGTGGAACTAACCTTCTTGGATGTTTAACAGACATACTTTGAGGCCTATAATAATTTGGTCAGAGGGACATAAAGGACAGTTTTTGCTCCTTGCCCTCCTAGGTCAACTAGTTCCAGGGGACTATGAGCATCTCTCACAATGTCCTGTAATGGTGGTGGGTCACTTGTCCTCTTGATCAAGGAGGCCAAGGAGACTCCACCAGATGGACTTGAACCAGTGTCCAGTCTACAAAGGGGAGGGTTAACACGGTGGAATCATTTCCTCCATGCTTCCAAGTGAAGCCAGCCAAGGTAGAGCAGGACTTTTGACTTATCTTCACGTAGGCGGAACTGGTAAAAGAAAGGAGCCAGGGGCTCATCCCAAACCCATGTAACCCCTGAGGAACAGGTTCTCAAACGACCTTAAGAGTAAAAATAAATCGGTTTATCAGGGCCAACTGTATGGCCTTAAACACCCCAAAGGAAAGTACAACCAAAGATTAAATGGGACAATATAATTTCTTAAGAGTCCGTATGCCTAGCTAAAGGCTACATAACAAGCAACAATGCCAGATAGGAGATATCTTCTTTTGAGTTGTTGGCCAAAGGATTCCTAGATAGTAACCCAGCATAGAACTGGGAAAATGAATAGCAGACCCCAATCTTATCTAAAGGAATATTGACAACTGATTGCTGCTAGATGAGGAACAGCTCTCCTAGAACAAAGACCTCTAGATAGGCTGACTATATTCATCAGAAGGGCAAGCAGTGGGGATTGGCTGGGGGTGCCGACAACACTGCAGACAGTAGCAGGGATATCAGAATATAAGGGCACTAGTGGGGGGAGGGAGGCTATGAGAGGGTGCCAACT
Organism: Nannospalax galili; assembly: GCF_000622305.1. NCBI lineage: Eukaryota > Metazoa > Chordata > Mammalia > Rodentia > Spalacidae > Nannospalax > Nannospalax galili. Next base: position 182,415 of record NW_008349082.1, on the reverse strand, counting down.
GGGAAGTGGGTGTATCGCTGAATAAGATGGTTTGGGATGTTCTGTGTGATATACACACACACATACACACACACACACACACACAAAATCAACAAAATTTTAAAAAATGTATTATATTTGAGGAGGAAGCATGGAAATTTATATCATGCTAATAAGTAGAGGTGATAAACATTACCGCTGAAATCCACCTGATGACTTCATAGACATACACAGGTGCCAAGGGTCCAAGTGCAACTGATTATGACTAGTAATAATCAGATGCATACGGATTAGAGATGCATGCGCCAACATCTCAATTTTAATAGCAAAAACAATGAGTCTTTCTGCAAGGAACAATATATTCAAAAATGAAATGGAGATCTTTTTTAAAGGTTAAAAAAACTGCATGGGAGGTGTCACTTGAGAAGTGGGTATATAGATGAATAAGATTGTTTGGGATGTTCTGTATGAAATACACACAAAAGAAATCAATAAATTAAAAATGAGTTATATTTGAGGAAGAAGAGTAAAAATTTGCTTCATGTTAATTAGTAGATGTGAAAAACATTACCATTGAAATCTGCCTGATTACTTTATATCCATACTCAGGTGCCAAGGATCTCAGAAAGTAACGGCTGTGACTAGTAATAATCAGATATATAGAGATTAGAAATGCATATGCATCTTAGTGTCAATTGTATTAAAAATGAATCTTTCTGTATGAAACTGTGTATTTTAATAATGAAATGGAGGTCTTTTTTAAAGGTTAAAACCTCATTTAATTGTATGTCTTGTAGGGTTTATACTGAATACAATATCGTATAACTATAACAATTCAACTGTAAACCTAAAAATTTACAGCCAGTTTTGAAAAAGGTGCATCTTAGCTCAGAAAATTGTTAGTGAATATGTCAATGTTGTTGTAATGAAATGCTTCTTCTAAGTATGTGGTTATTAAATAAATAATTAACTGGAAAAAATAAAAAAAATAAAAACACAAATAGTAGGAAAAACCAAAAGTATATGTCCCACCCAAATCCACCAATCCCACTGAAGTGGACTATACCATCCAGAGGCACCTCAGGATGCAGAATTTAAAAGAACAATCATAAACATTGTCAAAGAATTCAAAGGCTCTGAAGAACACACACACAAGAACTCAAAGAAGATAGGAATAAACTCCCCAGTGAATCTCAATGAAATGACAAAAACAATGCAGGGCTTGAAATGTGAATTCACGAAAGAGATAGAAATATTGAAGAAAACTCAAGCTTAACGAAGGTGTAATTGAAAACGTCAGTAAGTCAATTTGAAATGACAAGAGAAAGCCTCACAGGCAGAATGAATGAAAAAAACCCTAAACAATATGAAGACTTTGCAACACTGCTAATCGTGGGTCACCCACACACCTATCAGCAACCCCTCACTCATCTCTGTGAATAAACTCATTGGTTCCCCAGGGTGAACTTTAATGCATCAAACATCGGCTTGATGCTAGAACCTTAGAAAGGGGTAAGCATTGCTTAGAAGGAAAATTCTCACAAGAGATGGCGTGGGAATTGTGCTTTCTGTCACCTAAACTTCTCTGAATTTTTGTGTCAAGACCAAGGTCCCAGGCCCTGGGATCCTGCTCATTTTAGTACATTATGCCATGTTTTTTTTTTTTGTTGTTGTTCCATTTCCATTTCCTTCTATTTCAAATTGAGCTGCTTAAATAAAGAGTTCATATAACACATTACCAATTTCCAATTTTTTGCTAGTGTATTATGTCTCATGGTATTATAAATGGAAATAAGGTGAAAGATGTCAGAAAGATATGGAAATGGAAATATTTTATTAAGAAGGATTTATGGGGGCTGGAGAGATGACTCAGCAGTTAAGAACACTGACTGTTCTTGCAGAAGACCTGGGTTCGAATCCCAGCACCCACATGGCAGCTAACAACTGTCCATAACTCCAGTCCCAGGGGATCCGACAGCCTCTTCTGTCTTCTGCGGGCATTGCATGACATGGGTGCACTTACTACATGCAGGCAATACACGCATACACATGAAATAAAAATAAAATATTAGAAAAAAGAAGGATTTACGTTTGATGATTAAGATGGCTCAATGTTTTGAGAATGAAAAAAATGAGAGAGACTACTCAAAGGATGAAGGTCTGAGTAGGTTTGTTACACTATATGAAAGATGAGACAAAAGTAATATATAGGTAATCTTAAAATTCCTAAGGTCATAGTTCAGTCAACTAGTTTAAAGAATAAAATATATATCTAACAAAAGTTTATTTAAGAATGTATTGTTTTTGCTCAAGATTTATCGACATATTACAAGGCTATTAAAATTCCAGACAGGAGTAACTAACCTTCTTGGGGGTTTACTAGCCGTACTTGGACGCTCATACTAGTCTAGTCAGAGGATCTTAAAGGGAAACTTTTTTTACCCCTTGCCCTCCAAGGTCAACTAGGTTACAGGGACTATAGAACATCTCTCGAAATATCCTGTAACTGTGGTGAGTCACCTGTTTAGTGAGGCCATGGAAACCCCACTAGATGGACTCAAATCAGTGTCCAGTCTACAGAGAGGAGGGTCAATGCAGAAAAAATTTCCTCAGTGCTTCCAAGTGAAGCCAGAGTCAAGTAAAGCCCCTGACTTATCTTCACATAGATGGAACTGGTGAAAGAAAGGCCAAAGGACCCAGAGGCTCCTCCCAAGCCCATGCGATCCCCTCAGGACCAGATCTTCAAATAACATTAAGAATAAAAAATTGCGCCGGGTGTGGTGGCGCACACCTTTAATTCCAGCACTTGGGAGGCAGAAGCAGGTGGATCGCTGTGAGTTTGAGGCCAGCCTGGTCTACACAGTGAGTTCCAGACCAGCTGGGGCTACAGGGAGACCCTGTCTCAAAAAGACCAAAAAACAAAACCAAAATAGAATAAAAATTGCTTAATTTAGGCCAAATGCATGGTCTTAAATGCCCAACAGGAAATTATAACCAAAGATTAAAGTGATTCGTATGTTTCTTTAAGAGTGCAAGGGATTGCATTTCCCAGACATTAGGCTTAAGTTCATAGAAGATATTATTTGGACAATTATTTCTCACTAATAATTTCTGTGAAGAATGGCATGTAGATTTTGATTGGCATTGCATTCTTTTTTTTAATTTATTATTTTTATTTTATATGTATGAGTGTTATGCCTGCATATAGGTCAGTGCACCTTGTTGTGCAATGCCCATGGAGGTCAGAAGAGGCTGTCGGATCCCCTGGAACTGGAGTTATGGACAGTTGTTAGCTGCCATGTCGGTGCTGGGATTCAAACCCGGGTCTTCTGCAAGAACAGTGTTCTTAACCGCTGAGCCATCTCTCCAGCCCTGGCATTGCATTGATTCTATAAATTTGTTTTTCGTAGGTTGGTCATTTCCCCAATATTAAATACTAATCCATGAGCACGGGAGGTCCTTCTGTCTCCTTGCGTTTTCCTCAATCTCTTTCTTCAAAGATTTAAAATGTTCATTGTAAATGTCTTTAATGTCTTGGGCCAGGTTTTTTTCTAGATAAAATTTTAATTAATTTTTTTGTGTATTTCATATACAGCATCTTAACCATCTTTCCGCCCCCTTGCCCAGTGGCACTCTTTCATAGCTCCCCTCCCCACTGAATTTCATGCATTCTATCGTTTATGTTAAGGCCTACTGAGTCAAGTTAGTGTCCCCAGACATCCCTCAGTGTGAGTTCATCTACTCGGGCCTAGTCAGCCTATTTAGAGTCACTTCCTTAATAAAGATCAGCTCTTCCTCTCCCACTGGTAATCACCTTCCCAATAGTTCTTTGGTTAAGTTTGAGACCTGCTGGCCATTTCTACAGTTCTATGCTGGGTTTTTGTCTGTGTGAGTTTGAATGGGTCTTGTGCATGCTGTCACTATTTCTCTAAGTTCATATGAGCAAAGTCCCAAGAGCCTGTAAGATTCTGTTTCCATATGGTCATGAACCTCTCCCTCTGTCTCTTACAATCTTTCTGTTCCCTCTTCCACAATGGTCCCTGAGCCCTGGGTGGGAGTCCTTTCCAAGGACCCACACTCTGCAGACTCTTATTCTCCACACTTTGGCCATTAGTGGCCCTTTGTATTCATTGCCCTCTTTTGCATGAGGGAGCTTGGTTGACAAGAGCTGAGAGGTGCATTAGTGTTCTCTCTACCCCTTGTTCCACTACGCTGCGTGAGCCTTAGGTATAGTGGTTCCATTGTAGATGTGTCACTTAAGGTTGTGCATTTCACAGACACTTAATCTCTGTGTGTGACAAGTTGTGGAACTCTGTAATTGTCTCCGTCTGTTGCAAAGGAATCTTCTTTGATGAGTCGTTACTGATTTTTGTAAATTGTTTTTGTAAACTGCCACATTGCTGAAAATATTGATCATTTCTAGAAGTTTTCTGGTGGAGTTTTTGGGATCTCTTACATATCATATCATCTGAAAATAGGGATAATTTGATCTCTTCTTTTCCAATGAGTACTCATTAACATTTTTCTCTTCTCTTATAGCTCTAGAAAGAGTTTTAACTATTGGCCATGGGGAGAGCCTATTACTATTACTCTGCTAAATGGATCCAGTATCAAACCAATTCCTAATGACTTATTTTTATACCCACAGATTAGTGCATCTCTTATTTCTAACCAGAGAAACTTCTCCTTCCAGAAGATGTCAATTAACACAGAGACCTACAACTAGTCAAAATGGGAAAATGGGCAAGAAGCCCCAGGCATTGCTAAGGAATTATCTGCAATTGATAGTTTCTGTGAAAAGGAGAGTTAGCTTTTTTGTTTTGCCTGCAAAATGTACCACATGCATGCAATGCCTCAAGGAGCCCCGAAAAGGGTGTCGGATCCCCTGGAACTGGAGTTACAGACAGTTGTTAACTTCCATGTGGGTGCTGGGAACCTAATCCAGGTCCTCTGCAAGAGCATCCAGGTCTCTTAACCACTGAGTCACCTCTCCAGCCCCTAGTGACTTTTTTTTTTTTTTTTTTTTTTAATGTTGTGGCATGGGATAAGTTGACCAGACTTCAGGTGATGGACCCCCAACACAAAAGTATTTGGAGAACACAAATTAGACTTGCTGGGACTTCAAAAAATAATAATAAAGGAAATTAAGTCAGAGGGCTGATTTTTGTAAATTGTTTTTGTAAACTGCCACATTGCTGGAAAATGGGACATGGAAATGGGCAAGGGATCTGCATTAGATCAAAATACGTCTTATGAAATTCTCAATGAATCAATATAAAATATTTTTTTTAAAAAAGAAGTCCCTTCTTTCTTGAGCCAAAGAAGACCTCATTCTGCACCTCAAAGAAGGGGAGGTGCTATCACCCCATTTTCCAGATTTAGAATCTGATACTATGTACTTAAATTGGCCAGTGACACTCATAGAAGTGACCAGTGATAAAATAACTTCCCCAACCCCAGTTCAGTTCCATGCAACAGCTAATAACATATTTCACAATAGAGTATTTGTAGACCTCAAAATCAGCATTGACCTTGGGTAGGTCCTTTTGCTAAAGGCATTAAGCCAACCAATCTATAAACATCCTCACAACAACATTAAGGTACAGGTTTGTTGTAATTTTTAAAACAAGGAAATGAGACCAGGCATGGTGGTGCACACATTTAATCCCAACACTTGGGAGACAGACTCATGCAGATCTCTCTGAGTTTTAGGCCAGCCTGGTCTATATGGTGAGTTCCATGCCAACTAGGGATGTGTGGTGAGACCCTGTCTCGAAAAATGAGGAAAATGAGGTCCAGGTCATTGGGTTGTTAGAGGCCAAATATTTGGTATATATCACAAAGAAGCCAGTAACAAGGTACTGTTAACTCTTATTTCTAAACTCACCCAGACTCTGAAGTATGTCCTGGTCCTCATTTCTTGTGCTATTATTTATCCCCAACAGGGAAATACTCTAGGGGTGTGTGTGAGGGGTTGAGGGTCACCCACAGATCAAAGGAAACCTGAAGGCTGGGTTGGAGATCTCACGAGGCTACTTCCTTCCTTGCATCCTCCTTCATAATGGGATCTAGGCTGAGTCTGCTGTTGTTTGAGACAGTGTCATCTGCTCTGTACTCTGGCCACTGAATATGCACCAGATGAAGATTCCAATGTCTCTCAGAAGAGGGAGATCAGGACCATGGAATCCTGTTTAGTGTGTGGTGTGCTAGTGGCTTAGATAGAGGACTGTGACCCTGGACACTGTGGACCGAGGAGGGGACTAACAGACTAGTCATACCTCAGAGGATCAGTCAGCTATTGAGGCCCGAGGTATGAGGTGTGAGGTGGCCCGGGCTCTCTGCAAGGCAGCTTGTTTGGATTCCGAGGATGATTTGTAAGGAGAGAGTTGCAGGTCCCTTTGACACCAGGTCTCCCAGATTGAATTATGTCTGACTCTGAAGATTTTGTACTGGGAACTTCTCAGCCATGTGCTCAGCATGCTATAAAAGGCAACTTCACATTGAATGAGAGGGTATTTGTTTTAATAAACAGTTTGTCATAGAAGGAAGATGGTCTAAACCTTAGGACTGTGAGAAATTCCAAGCTAAAGAATTTGATTGAAGAGTACTTTAAAAATATTTTATTTATTCTTTTTATATTTTATGTGTATGAGTGTGTTGCCTGCATGTGTGTAAATACACCAACGTCATACAATGCTCATGGAGGTCAGAAGAGGACATCAAGTCCCCTGGAATTAGGGTTTTGGATGGTTGTTAGCTGCCATGTGGGTGCTGGGAATCGAACCTGGGTCCTCTACAAGAGCAGCCAGCATTCTTAACCACCAAGCCATCTCTTCAGTCCCAAAGGGTACTTTTATGTCCTGCCTGTGGATCAAATATCTCATTGAAAGAAATTTGAAGATGTGACTGGCTAACAAAATCCTGGCATCCTTATCCACCTCAAATATAGGCTGTTGACACTTCCTTTCTACAGCTCACCACAGGGCTCCACAGTGAAGCTCCCTGTTCTCCAAGTGAGTGTCCGTCACTGTTACTACTGCATCTGGTGCTGGGGTCCACAGCTCACACAGCTGGTCTTTCAGAGCCAGGACTAGCTCAGAGGCATCTATCCCAAGGTTCACTTTTCTCATTTACCTGATCTAGACCTCAGGGAGGATCTGATATCCATCAGTGACATGATTTATCCTGATTCAGGATGGGCCTCCCAGGTACCTTCTCGACCCTTCCATCCTAACAAATATGGAATCAGAACAGAGACAGTAATCTAATGAGACAGGAGCAGAGGTAGGGACAATGTATGACCTTCGTGTCCCCCACCTCTGTGGTGTATTCTCTTCTCATCTGGGGGCAGGGGAGGATAGTGTAAACATGTTTCAAAGCCCTGGAGTCCTTTTGAGTCATGGGGGTAGTAAAGGGAAATGGAGGGGACATGAAGGTTTGAGTTACTGATGGAAGGAAATCTACCATTAAGGACCCTAACAAACCCCAGAGTCCCTCCTACTACTTGAGACTTCAGATCTGGGAGAAGTCCTCCCCAAGTTCCAGGCTGAATCCCTAGTCAGCCAGTGAGAAAGAAAAGAAAAAGAAGGGGAGGGGGGGGGTCTGGGGGGGGGGGGGGGGGGGGAGCTCAGTGAAGATTGAATTTTGCTCCCATGGACACAGCTGTTAATTAACTTCTGCATCTTTCCAGAATCCCAAAGGTACTGACATTTCAGAGATCCACATAACAAGGACTGTAATTTTCTTGACTGTGGCAATTTTCTTGAGGCCTGTAGCTGAGTTATGAATGACCTATCAGATACGCTATTATTAGTAGTGATATTGGAAATAAAGAGCTCTCGGGAGGGTGGTTGGGGTCCCCATTGGTAAGTAAGGAATATTATGCAGTTGAGTTAAATGTGAGGGAGTAAATAGTACAGGCCCTGGTGGAGTTCCAGTTAAAAACAGTTAATAATGAAGATACTATTCTTGTTTGGTTTTTCTGTTACTGTGATAGAACACTGTCCAGAAGCAACTTGGGGAAGAATGGGTTTATTTGTCTTACAGATTATAGCCCATCATTGAGGGCAGGAACTCAAAGCTGAATCCTGGAGGCAGAAACCGAAACAGGAGTACTGCTTACCAGCTTGTTCCCCTGGCTAGCTCAGCTTCTTCTTTTTTAAAAAATTTTATTTATTCTTATTTTGTGCATATGAGTGTATTGCCTGCATGTATGTAAGTGCATCTGTGTCGTGCAATGCCTGCAGAGGTCAGAAGAGGGTGTTGGATTCTCCTGCGACTGGGGTTATGGATAGTTGTTAGCCACCATATGCTGGAATTTGAACCCGGGTCTTTTGCAAGAGCAGCCAGTGCTCTTAACTCCTGAGCCATCTCTCCAGCCCCTGAGCTTCATTTCTTATACAACCTAGGCCTGCCTACTCAGGGGTGGAATAGCTCAGGTTGGGTTGCAGACTCCTACATCAATTAGCAATTAAGAAAACGTTCCATAGGCTTGCCCACAGGCCAGTCTGCTGGAGGCAATCCTTCAATTAGGGATTTCTTTTCCCAGATGACTCTAGTTGGGGTCAGGTTGACAAAAAAAAAAAAATCAAGCAACACACAGACCGAAATCTGTGTGCTGATCCTGTCCATGTCATAGAATTATACCACGCAATCGCCAGTAGAATGAACACAACAGTATGGGATCTGGAAAAAGAAATTTAGAGAAGTGTTCCCTAAGGCCATGCCCAACACTGGCAGCTGGTCCCCCTACCAGCAAAGTTTTTACCTTAATATATGTAGAGACCCTATGGGTGTGGACCACAGCATCACAGCAAACCTCAGAAGGAAGCAATGAAGCAGGGGGCCTGAAGCCGGGATGAGGGAGAAGATATATCAGTGAGATGGAATGTGTGTTGGCATCACAGATGAGCATTCCACAAGGGCCCTCCGCACCCGAGAGCCTCATGAGGGTGGTGATGAAGAAGACAGGGAAAGTCAGAGATGACGCCCCCATCTCACTGTTGGTACAAGCCCAACTTCGAATCTGATACAGACCCCCTAAAACCCTAAGCCACAAGATGGCAAAGAGACAAAAGCAGCTGATACACTAAGAATTTGTTCCTGTGGCTGAATAAAGGTCAACTTATCATTTCTGGAATCGGCCCTTCCTTCTCGGTGGTTGTTACTCCTCCTTTCGGATTTTATGTGCTGGCATCTCCACCCCTTTCCTTAGAGACTTCCCATCTCAAAGGCCCCTTTTGAGCTTCCTGACTTCTCCCTACATTTACCCCCCATATGTATATCTCTGTCTGTACCTATATCATCTATATATGTGAGAGAACCTGCCATATTTGTCTACCTAGTCCACTGTTACCTCATTTAATATAATGTTTTCTAATTCTATTCATTTTCCTTCTAATTTTATAGTTTCATTTTTCTCTGTGGCTGAATAACACTTCATCGTGCGTATGTACCACATTTTCATTCATTCATCTGTTGATGGGTATCTGGATTCGTTCAACTCCCTATTGTGAGAAATACTGCAATAAGCGTATTTCTGTAGGAGGATATTCAGTGATGGGGTAAATATCTTGAATGTATAGGGAACGGCGAGAGTTAACATCACCCTTTCTCAAGCTGCTGAGTGGTAAATGGACAAGTGAACAAGCTACCAAAAGACAAGCATATATGACCAGTAAAGAGTTTTAAAATGTTCTGCAGCCTTAGCCATTAGAGAAATGCAAATTAAAACTGTATTGAGTTTTAATTTTACCAAGGCAGAATGGTCATTATCCAGAAAACAGTTGACAGCAAACACTGTTGTGGGGTGCTGGTGGGTGTGTAAATATGCTGTGGAAATCACTGTGGAGGTGTCAAAAATAAAAAGCTAAAAGTGGATTTACCCCACGGCTTAGCTTTACCACTCCTGGGTGAGTGCCCAGGGAAGTCTATATGCTGCTCTACATCAAACTTCTTTCTCATGCTCATATTTTCTCAGTATAACCTGTTTTTGAAAGAAAGCCAATTTTCCCAACAGTGTGGGCAGACAGGTATCAAATGCACAGGCAGCCTGGCCTGGTGGTCACCACTGTAACCTCAGCACTTGGGAGACTGTAGAAAGAGGACTGTGACTTTAAGGCCTGTCCAGGCTACTTGTGGAAACTCTGCCTCAATCGACCAACCAATCAAACAAAGAAAGAAACAAACCCTGCAATACACAGGCACAAACGTACAAAATGGTAGCTGGATACTTTTCCTAGAAACCCAGAAATTTAGCTCTACTGGAATGAACAGGGCAACCGCTTGTTATTTTTCTTCTTTCTTTTCTTTTCTTAGAAAAGTGCAAGGACAATTTCTATTATAGTTAAAATGAAAAACATTAGGGAAGGCAATCTGGAAACCTCAGGAGCTGCCGAGAAAAGTCATGCCTTTTTTTTTTTTTTTTTTAAATTTTTTTGAGACAGTATCTCTCTGTAGCCACAGCTGGCCTTGATTGGCTATGGAGATCAGGCTCGCCTTGAACTCACAGAGATCCGCCTGCCTCTGCCTCCTGAGTGCTGGGATTAAAGGCGTGTGCCACCACGCCTGGCTGAAATTTCATTTTTAAAAGTTTAAAGAAAGCAAAAGAAAAAAAAACAAATTTTCTGATACCTCCTGAACTATGAAAAATAAATTTCTGTTATTAGCACTGGGGTGTACCTCAGTGGTAGAGCAGTAACTTATCATCTTGCTGTGGTTGACATAGTTATCAGTCTAAGGGTTATAGATGGATTCATTTTCCCAACCAATTAAAGAATTAAGGGAGAGGAGACCATAGGAGGCAGGTACTATCAAGGGTAAAATGGGGAAAATAGGGGTTCTTTAACTGGGGAGGGAGGAGGGAATCAGATGGAGGGAGAGAGAGGAGAGATAATGAGACTTTAGTTGGTATAAAAAACCAGAGGGAAACATATTAGTTCAAAAACCTGCTGAAGGGGCTGGAGAGATGGCTCAGTGGTTAAGAGCACTGAGTGCTCTTGTAGAAGACTTGGGTTTGGTTCCTAGCACCAACAAGGTGGCTAAGATCCATCCTTAATTCCAATTCCAGGGGTATCCAGTGCCCTCTTCTGACCTCCTCAGTACTGCATGACATAGGTGCACTCACGCGCATGCAGGCAATACACTCATACACATAAAATAAAATAATAAATAAAAAATAATCTACTGAAAAATTACACATACAATAGCTCTATGTGAGTCCATGTGTGTAGCTGAAGGCTCTATAACAAGAAATAGTGCCAGACAGGAGAAACCTCCCTTTGAGTTGTTGGCTAGGATAGGTCAAGAGACTCCCAAAATTACACAGGCTATTGGCACTGCCCTCAATTGCCTCCCAGAACTTGAAAGTAAGCCCCTACTGCTGAAGACCGGATGTACTTCAAACAGGATTTGGAGCAATGGAGCTGGAACTGACCTGGAAACCTCCTCTCTGAAGGCTAGCTCTCGTAATTTTGGAGAACACTACTCAAGTTGCTAACTGAGAACATCAATCGATGGTCCAACCCCAGCTTTAAGGTCTAATAACCACCACAATGCCCCGCACAGCAAATTGTATTGGGGCAGTAGTGGCACTTTTATCTTGGGGGTAATCAACAGCTACCTAATTGGACTTAAAGTCCACTCAATGGGAGGGAACTCATGGGTGTTACTGTAAACATAGCCAAATATACATGGCTGGAGAGGTCATAGATCTTAGAGAAAACCCCAAGGCTGTCACATCCCTAGACAAATGTAATTCCTTACTATGTGCTAAATATGGATCATTATATTTACAGACAAATATGCCAGTCACCTCTCATCAAAGAAGCTTCTCTAGCAACAGATGGAGACTATTACAGTTTCACAACTGATCACACACAGAGACTGTGAAATGCCCAATCCTAGGTCATGCCTTTTTTTTTTTTTTTTTTTTAATCTTTTTGAGACACTGTCTCTCTGTAGCCACAGCTGGTCTTGATTCGCTATGGAGATCAGGCTGGCCTTGAACTCACAGAGATCCGCCTGTCTCGGCCTCCTGAGTGCTGGGATAAAAGGGGTGAGCCACCACGCCCCTCAAAGCCATGGCTTTTAATTCAAGTATTTTTATTGATTCTCTGAGAATTTTGGACAATGAATTTTGGTCATATTCAGAAACCCTCTCTCACCTTCTCTCAGACCCACTCCCTCCTCCTTACCCTCTTCACCCTCCTGAACCCCTCACCCCGCTCACCTTCCTCACCCAACTTCGTGTTCTCCTTTACTTTTTTAATGCCTATCAAATCTAATTTGTGTCCCCCAAATTCTCTTGGGTGTGGATCCATTCTTGAGTTTTTAGCTAGGGAAAGCGGTTGGTTGCGTGGCAGATAAGAAACTGCTTTAGGAGGAAGATCTTTCCAGATGGTGAGGAAGCCCTAAGTGTCAGGGAAAGCATATGTAGGCTTTGGCCAAGATCGCAAAGAAAGGAAAAGACAGAAAATTCAAAAGGGCAAAGTTTTGCTTTTCTAAGTAATTCAGAAACGTGGTTGGGCTTAGCCCAGCCACATTTTGGTTTCTCTGCAAGTAAGTGCCTTGTTATTTTTTTATTTGGAACCCTGACCAAAAAGACTTGAGAGACTTCAGGCTCAGGGAGCCTGAGGATTTTAGTGACTTCTTTCCCCTAAGGCAGACAAGATAGATGGGCTTACGCAGCTACACAAATGAAAGACAATCCCTTTCACATAAATAAGCAGTTACAAAAATTAAAATGAAAACTGTCTTAGAAAGGAGAAAATAATATCTTCAAATGTGGCTTCTTTAAAAATAATTTAAACAGCTGGGGTGGTGGTTCATGCCTTTAATCCCAGTACTTGGGAGACAGAGGCACGTAGGTCTCTGTGAGATGGAGGCCAGCTTGGTCTACACAGTGAGTTTCAGGCTAGCTGTGGCTACAGAGAGACTCTGCCTCAAAAACAAAGCAAAGCAAAACAAACAAACAAACAAATAATTTAAACAATTTAGGAAGCGTAGCTCTCTGTTCCTTTCTCAAATTCCCAGAAAACTTGTCAATTAAAACTGTAATTTGGAGGTTGGAGTTATGGCTCAGTGGTTAAGATCACTGGCTGCTCTTGCAGAGGACCTGGGTTCGATTCCCAGCACATGGTAGCCAACCATCCATAGTTCCAATTCCAGGGGAATCTGATACCTTCTTCAGACCTCTGAGGGCATTGCACAACATGGGTGCACTTACACACATGCAGGCAATATACTCATGCACATAAAATAAAAATAATTTCGAGCTGGGTGTGGTGGCGCATGCTTTTAGTCCCAGCAGTCAGGAGGCAGAGGCAGGCAGATCTCTGTGAGTTTGAGGCCAGCCTGGTCTATACAGTGAGTTCCAAGTCAGCTGGGGTTACAGGGAGACCCTGTCTCAAGTAATAATAATAATAATAAATAATTTTGGCTGGGCATGGTGGCACGCACCTTTAATTTCAGCAGTGGCAGGCAAATGTCTGTGAGTTCAAGGCCAGCCTGGTCTGTATGCTAGCTGGGGTGACAAGAAGACCCTATCTCAAAAAAATGAAAGAAAAAAAAGGACTAAAAAATACATACTAACTCATAAAAATCTATTAAAATTAGTTCTTTGATTCAATTAAGTGTTTCATAAACTTTAGAATGCTAATTGTTTATATGGAACAACATTCATTAGAGTCATTAAAGATTGCATTAAGCTATAATATTTAAT
>NW_008349082.1:153809-168600 GCF_000622305.1 Nannospalax galili | reverse complement strand
AATCATAATATTTAAAAAAAATATTATTAATATGAAATTGTTAGATGTAAGGTTTTTATTAAGGCTATCCTACATATAAAATTATATGTATTTATGTATATATTTTTGTGAAAGATCTTTGTCTTTGTGTGGTTTCCTTTTCACAGTAAGGATTACAGGAACTATAATCCCAGCAAGCAATAACATTGAAAATCTGGGTTGTTAAAAATCTGTCTTGGGGCTGGAGAGAGAGCTCAGCAGTTAAAAGCACTGGCTGCTCTTGCAGAGGATCCAGGTTCAGTTCCCAACACCCACATGGCAGCTAACAACTGTCTGTAACTCCAGTTCCAAGGGATCTGACACCCTTTTCTGACCTCCATGGGCATTTCAGGATACAGGTGCACTTACACACATGCAGACAATATACTCATACACATAAAATTAACATGATAAATGAAATATTTTTTAATTTTTAAAATCTATCTTATGAATGATTATGCATACATGACTGTCTACACATGCTTATGTTTCTGCATCATTTACAAAGCAACAGCTTGATTTGTAAGTAAGTGCTCATGTAAACTGTAGTTGTTACATCAGCCTAGCTTCCTTGTGCTTTGTAGTAACACTAAAAATTTAAGGGAAAATTCCCAGCTCCAACTGCCCCAAAAGGCCAAGTAAATAAGCTTGAATATGAATGCGGTATTTTAATTAAAGAGGCAAAATAATGGCAAATAGTGAAATACATAGAGGTGATGATTTGTCCTAGATTTGAGTTTTTAAAGGTTGAAATTGGAAAAAATATTTTAAGACAAGATACACAATTATATAGCCTTGGTCAGGATGTTATCTCTTTGACACTTTCTTAATTCTGGTTCTACAATAAGGTCTCTATGGCTTAAGGGTATAAATGCTACTTCTGTCTGGGGTCAAATTATTCTTGTGGGATAATTGCCCTTCTCTGAAGTGCTAAACTCTTTGTTACAAGGATTTATAGGATGATGTATCTCTGTGCTTTAATATGTGTGTGTGTGTGTGTGTGTGTGTGTGTATGTGTGTAGAAACATAAACATTTTAAGGATTTTAAGATTATTTTTGACCAATATTGCCTCTTTAAAACAAACAAGTAAGAGGATGTTTCAGTGTCCATATCTTAGTCAAATCTACATAATATACAACTCTAAACATTTTTTGTAATGTGCATTTTTAAAAACCTGCTTCATGTCCACAAAAAGGTATTGAAGTTTATAGGTAATCTTAATGTGTTACATCATAATAATATATTTGGTACAGTTATTCATGGTTGTTCTGTTAGTTTTAAAGAAAAATATTTTTAGTAAAACCGTGATAAAAGATTAACTTATTCACAGGTCTAAAGAGATGACATTAAGAGCACTTTCTTCTCTTCAGAGTACCCAGGTTTACTTCTCAGCACCCACATGGCAGATGACAATGCTATGTAACTGCAGCTCCAGGGGATCTAACTCCCTCTTCTGGTCCCCCACAGGCACTACATGCACATGGTGCACTTACATACTGTAGGAACAACTTTAACAAAATGGACATATTCTGAACTTGGACTTTTGCCGAACCTTGCTACCAAAAAGGTACTGTTTGTAGTGTGAACAAGCTCATTGAGTCATGTTCCTCTTGTGACCTGCTCATAAGGTCTTAATCCTACCAGACACTTCCTTGCCCTCCACCCAGGAGACTATCTGAATCTGTGTGCATGTTTTACATATCAAAGCATCAAAGCTTTGTAAACAGCACTTTTCTCATTGCAAACAATGAGAGAAATTAAGAACCTTCTGTATGTAGTTGTGTGTGTGGTATTCTAGGTCTAGGGAGTAAAGATCAAAATTCTTGGATAAGAGCAGGTCTAACGTTTACTTCCCCATTTCATGCTGGATATATGTTTTCAATAAAAGAATGAGCAAAGCCCTTGCTCAAGAGCACAGCTCTGAGAGATATCTGAAAGAACAGGTTTTTAGCAGTTTGGGTCTGCTCTTGGAGTTAAAATGGATGCTAAGAGTCAGGCTGCCCTTTTTATGGTATAGCTGTAATGTGACTTAGTGCAATATTTTAGTGCCTCATGTGAGGAAGAGGCTTTCTATTCTGAACTTACAGATGCAACACCCAGAAGAGTCCTGAGGAAGAAGGGTATCATATGCTGTTGCTGTCATACATTCTAAGTTGTGTGATGAGGGCAAGGCTATCCTTGATAGCTTGAGCCAGTGCACGAACTCAAGGAGACGTACCCTGGGAAGTCCCAGCGAAAAAGGGAATTATTGGACATTCCCAGGCATACACAAGGGTAAGTGATATGAAAATGAGAATGAGGCTTCCTTGATAGTTCACACCGGAATGCTCACTAATAAGTCTTTATGCACATTTTGCCTTTACCTCCTGTACGAGGCCTGAGCTACAAGGACATGTGCTCAGAAGTTTCTCATTCTTACCTTTCCTACTTTACTATGGGGATCTTTCTGTCTCTTGAGTCTAGTGCACATGCATGGCAATGAACAGATTTACTTAAAGGAATTGGAGCTAATGTATCACCAAAGCAAATTTATTCACTCCATGGGACACTTGATTCAGTATCTTAGAAAAAAAAAAAAGTTGACCGATTAAGTGACTGCTTAGAAATTAGTGAATTGAAACATTTAACTGGGGGAAAGAAAAATTTAAGTAGATATAGTCTTATCTGGAGAAAAAAGAGGAAGTTTCAAAGAAACAACCTCTTACTTTACCTCACACACTTCCCAGCCTAATTCTTCGGCCTTCCACACAGCTTCCTTCCCCAGGAAAGAGCAGTGGAGAGACTAGTGTGGATAAGTAGGGCATCTGTCCTGGCAGTGCAGAGCCATCATAGAGCCAGCTTCTCCTGTCCTGCATCTTCATGCCTGGTTTCCTTCTGCAAAACTCCTCTCCTCCAGGCTTGCTGCCTGCTTGTTTCTGCATCACCATACTGCTTTTGAACTCAGTTTCCAGTTAAAATGACATGGATAGGATACAGAGAGAAAACATACAGATATCATCTTTTTCCAAATAATTTTATGTGTTATTTTCTGTGTTCTTCTCTTTATAAACTGTATTTAACCCAAGACTACATGTGGTAAATTATAATGTGGCTTTTCTGATCCAGACATCCAAATGGATAGACCTCTTTAAAAGGGGAAATTCAGGACTGGAGAGATGACTCAGTGGTTAAGAGCACAGACTGCTCTTCCAGAGGATCTGGGTTCGATTCCTAGCACCCACATGGCAGCTAACAACCATCCTTAACTCCAGTTTCAGGGGATCCAATGCACTCTTCTGACTTCCATAGGCATTGCACAACATGGGTGCTCTTACACCCATGCAGGCAATACACAATCATATACATAAAATAAAAATAATAAATTAGAAGTAAAATAAAATAAAATTTCCAGTGGAAGGTACTGTTACTTGCCTCATGATATAAAGATGTTTATAGTAAAAGCTGTCTATGGATGCTCTATTTGTCACTAACAATGTATTTGGATGGGAACCTCCCACTAACATTTGAGTCCCTTAGGCCACGGGAGAAGTGAAGACACCCACTTAGCCCTGGGACATAGAGAATTGCATATCACTTTAGCCATAACAGGAAAATTAAAAAGATCTTTAGACTTGTGGGAACCCCTTGCAAAAATATTTTGGATTGGATTATGTCTTAGTTTGTTTCTTCATTGCTGTGACAAAATACTCTGACCACTACCAACTTGGGGAGGAAAGGGTTTATTTAGCTTACATATCCCAGGTCACGGTTCATCTGGGAGCCCAAGGTAGGAACTCAGGGCAGGAACCTGGAGGCAGGAGCTGGAGCACAGGCCATGGAGGAACGCTGCTTACTGGCTTGCTCCCCTGGCCCTTACTCAGCCTACTTTTTAATGCAACACAGGCCCACCTGCCCAGGGGTGGCACCACCCACAGTGGGCTGGGCCCTCCCACATCACTCATCAAGAAGATGCCCCTCAGACATGGCCACAGGCCAGTCCAATAGAGGCAATTCTCCAATTGAGGCTCCCTCAACCCAGGTGTGTCAAGTTGACACTAAAGCTATCCAGCACAGACTATGAAAGGAAATTTTGCCCAGATGATATTGATTCAGATTAAACTGGTCAAATTCTTATTATGATTTATTCTCAGCTATTCCAAGAAATTTTAGCTTTAAGTTAATTGGCTCAATTGATTTATTGTTCACTTTGGTGGAATCAAACTGATTTGTCACTAGAAACTTATGATGGGATAGGCACTGCCTATAGTACCCTCTGGGAGAAAGTCCTCGAAACAAATGGTAAATTTATTTAATCATGTTATATCTCATGATATTAAGAAAAGGTCAGAAGGATGTAAAAATGCATGGCAAATTGGGAATAGTAAAGAAGGAATTTTGTATGAAGATTATGATGGCTGGATGCTTCCACAATGCAAATGAAATCTTCAAAGAAAGTTTTATGGGGGCTGGAGAGATGGTTCAGTAGTTAAGAGCACTGGCTGCTCTTGCAGAAGACCTGGGTTTGAATCCCAGCACCCACATGGCAGCTAACAACCATCTATAACTCCAGTTCTAGAGGAGTTTGACGCCCTCTCTGACCTCCTCAAGCACTGCATGACATGAGAGTGCTTTACATACATGTAGGCAACACACTCATACACATAAAATAAAAATTTTATGCTGTGAAGGTTTAAATAAATTTATATGGATAAAGGATGAGACAATATAGTATATTATATAATCTCTAAAATTTCTAGTCAGAATTCAATCAAACTTTTACTTAAATCAATGTGTTATTTTTCTAATCTTGCCAATTATTACAAAGATTAGCTTTAAAAATAAAATATTTGTCTGATTAAGGTTTGTTTAAGAGCATTTAGCATTTGCTCTTTATCTAAATATTAAACAATATTTAAAAGTACCAGACTGGCTAGGTGTGGTGGCGCACGCCTTTGGACATACTTGGGAAGCAGAGGCAGATAGATCTCTATGAGATTGAGGCCAGTCTGGTCTACATATCAAGTTCCAGGCCAGGGGCTACAGGGTGACCCTGTCTCAAAAAGACCAATAAATAAATAAGTTAAATAAAATTGGAGAATGTGTGTGCTAATTAGGGGGACCTGATTGTTTGGAGATTATAGAAACATCAGCTACTATGTCTATAATGCCCTTCATGGGTGTTGTTGCGTGCCGCACGTTGGTTTCGCGCTGCTGGGCGGGTCTCTCTGGCTCTCCGCGGCTGGGAGTGCTGGCGGCTGGCTAGGCAGATCGGCTGGCCCGGGCCAGGCGCTGGCGAGTGCAGGCTCCGCAGGGGGGCTGCAAGCTGCCGGGCGGGTTCTGCACCAAGCTGCAGGGGGCTCTGCGCCAGCTGCGGCCGCTCCCTCTGTGCACGTGGTCCGTTGGCCACCAGTCCCGGGCGGGGCAGGGGAGCAAAGCGGGAAGCGCAGGAATGTCGAATGCAGAAGCTTCGTGAGTGGGTGTTGACGTGGGACAGCTCCTCCTGGGAGACTGAATCACAGGCTGGTCGCAGGCGCAGTGAGACACAAATCAACAGCCCAGTCAAAGTCAGTGATACAGCTCCACTTTATTAGGGTGAAACTAGAAGATTTATAGTGTGGAGGCAGTAGCAAAAGCCTCAGCTGATAGGTCCTCCTAGGATGCTTTATTTACATGAGGCGGTGGGCTTCTATGCTGTCAGACAGTGCCTGATTATAAAAAACCTGGTAGTTTCTAGCCAGAGGTCATGTATCTGTGGAGGCCACTTCAAAGGTGAGTCAGGAAGAGAGTAGGAGGCCCCACTGAAAAGGGGAGTCCTTCCATCATGCGCAGAACCGGCTCGCGGCCATCCGGACATGGAGAGACTGCGACCCAAACAGCAGGGGTCCCCAACAATGGGGATCTGGATGATAATATTTATTAATGCAATATCCTCAGAGAAATGCCATGAAGTTTTTGGTTGAACCAAGACACCTTGATTAATAGCCAGTGGTTGAGAGGAGTTATCATTATAAAGCACTCTCTACCCTTAGGGGAGGCAGAGTGGGGCTTATAAAGCCTAAAACCACAATTACACCATGCCAGGGGCAAAGCCAATAACCCTAGGTATATCGGATCACCGTATTTACACCAGACCAGGGCAGGTCAGTTAACAAAGAGGTTTTCAGTTAACAAAAAGTTTCAGTTAGGAAGAACAAGTTTCTTAGAATTGCAGAAACAATGGACTCCACAGAGATGCAGGTGTAGCTGGATGAGAGGGTGTTCTGCCTCACTGCTTGTAAGTTTCCCAGTATTGTAGAAAGAGTGCACCCCCTGAGATGCAGGTGCAGCCTTCACAGGACCAATTCTTGTTGGCTGGCTGAAGTAAAGTCAAAGCATTGACTCAATATCACCAGGTGATAAGGGCTTGTATTGGGATCTTGGGCACATTAATTTAACAGAAGTTATCCATTGTTTGACAGAGTTCAACAACCAGTTACTTAAGTAAGGCCCAACCATTATTAGATCCAGGAGGAGAAGGATGAGAGGGCTTGCTAGGCCTGTAAGCAAGGTGGTCAACCTTGGATTCCAATGAAACCAGTGATGGAATCAGGAACTGTTGCCTCTCTCTCCTTCTGGAACTTTTGATGTTCATCAGATCTCCAGGATTGAATGGGTGGCTGGGTATAGAGGTGGGAACTGGATGTCTCAGATGTTAGAATTGACTGTAGATTCAACTTGCTGGAAATACTTTAGTGGAGACTGATTAGTAAATTTTCAGAATAAATTCCCTTAATCTAGGTTGGTAGAAGAGGCAGCCTTCTGGACATAATCTTATATGGGGTGAAACCCACCTTCTAGGGAGTACATCTGACCCAGAGGAGGACCAGTGGTAGGAAGTTGGACCAGTTTTCACCAGTGCCTGTCCTTGAGGGCAAGATGAGTTTCTTGTAGACAACAAAAAGATGGATTTTGTTTTTTAATCCCTGCAGCTAACCTGTGTCTTCTGATTAAAAATCGAGGCCATTGATGTTTAAAGTTATTATTGAATGTTGAGTATTAGTTACTGTCATTTTATTTTCTGTTTTTGTTCTTGGTCCTAGTTTGTGTTTCTGTAATTCTAGATTCATTTGCTTTCTTGCAATATCCTCTTGGCTGTAGTCATTCCTTCCTTCAGTCCTCTGTATTGCTTCAAGTATTTTCTGTGGAGTTTGGCAGACATGTCGTCATTCTATTTCTACAGGCAAACAGGCTCAAAACCCTTTTGAATGGCATTTGAGATCCTTCACACCACTTTCTAGCCTTGAACTGAATTTCCGTATAGATATTTCCTGTGTTAAGTTGGAAACTCACAGAGTGCAGTAACTACTGTTGATGATGATGATGGTGATTATGATGATGGTGATGATGATAGTGCTGATGATAGTGATGATGGTGATGATGATGATGATGGTGAATACTGACTGCTTTTGCAGAAGACACGGTTTCCATTCCCAGCATCCACATGGCAGCTAACAACTGTCCATAACTCCAGTTCCAGGGAATCTGATGCCCTTTTCTGACCTCTGCAGACATTGCATGACAAGGGTGCACTTACATACATGTAGGCCTAACACTCATACACATAAAATAAAAATAATAAATAAAATTTTTTAATTAAAATTTTTTAAAAATTAAGAAACAAACTACAACAATTTTTTAAACTTTTATTATCTTTAATCAGGAAATATCTGATTCAGTGCTATTCCCGGTTTCTTTGATCCATCTATAGCTTATTTCAGAAATGAGTTAAGAAATAAAGAACTAGAAAATGGAGAGAATGAGGGTCATGGAAGGAGAAGTATGTATAGAATCTGGGATAGATTTGGAATTAAAAGGGTAAAGGGGGCCATCTGGATACCATATGAGTTGGCAGACTCTATTTAAAAGAACATGTGTATATGTACATATATATATATGATTTCTTTTGCTACTTTCTTGATTGTATTTAAGACCAAGACCAAGTCAGAGGGGGCTGAGGTTTCCTAGGTTCTTTCGGGGTAAGGGGACGGCACAAGAAAAGATTGACAAGGGAAGGTAGTGGAGGGAACAACAGTGAATGTGATGGGAGAGAATGCCTTTAGGGAGCCCTGGAATGCTTTAGGGGGTGAGGCTGGGGAATGGGAGATTAAGAACATGCCCTGGGGCTGATCACTGCTTTTGACTGAGCGTGTCTCATCGGGGCTACAAGGGCAGAGCAAAACTTGCTAGTTGACATTGTTTGAGAAATCGCTGGCAGGCTCTGGAGTTCCTGTTTGGCTTCCTGTGGTGCTTTTGGTGTCCTAGGATACAAGGAAAGAGGGTTGGCTACTGTCAAAAACTTTTCACAAAGGTTTATTGGTTGTGTGTGTGTGTGTGTGTGTGTGTGTGTGATGTGGGGGATTGACTCATGGCACACTGTGCATGTGGAAGTGAGAGGACAATTTACAGAAATCAATTCTTTCCTACCCTGTAGGGTCCAGGAATTTAACTCAGATCCTCAGGTTTGGTGGCAAGCGCCTTTACCATCTTGTCAGCCAATGATTTACTTTTTTTAAAAAAACAAAAACAAAACAAAACAAAACTGCTCAATTAGGGAGGAGCAAAACTGTTCCCTGCTGACACTGGTGTCATCTTCAGAAATCAATGACCAGGTCATAGCACATGTATCTCCTTTTACATTGTTAAATGCTGCCATTCTAAAATCTAGGAATTTGGCTAAACCTTTCTGGTTTCAGAATAATTGTGTCCTGCTGTCCTTGGCCTTCATGTGTCCCTGCAGGTCGGCATCAGCTAGAAGAGGCTGATTGACATGGATGCTGATTCGGGTCTTCATTTTATCTCTAGTCTCAGCCTCTCCTTCATCCCTAGTGATTCCTCCAGGTGACCGTGGGTTAAGGAAGACTGTTTTCTTGAAACTTACTGCTCTTTTTCACATTGCTCTTGAGATGATCACAAGGACAGTGTTTCCTTGGTGTCCTGGGCTCTGCTGTGAATTTTCTCCCGGGGGCTCTTAGGAACCAATCTGAAATAAAAAAGGCTGCTGCTTAGACAGGAAGGTTACTGTGCTGGAGAGGAGGGGGTTGGCAGGCTTTACTTGTCACCTTCCGAGCCTCCTGGTTCCTCTTTCATCAAGGGTCAGAAGGGGTCAACACGGCAGTAGAGTCATCAAGCTATGGGAGCCCCAGGGTTTCTGACATTTTGTTTTTAATATTTTATTTATTATTTTTATATTATGTGTGTGAATGTATTGCCTACATATGGTGTATAAGTGCACAGTGTAGTACTATGCCCTCAGAGGTCAGTCAGATTCTTTGGAACTGGAGTTCCAGGTGGCTGTTAGCTGCCATGGGAACCAAACCCAGGTCTTCTGCAAGAGCAACCAGTACTCAACCACCGAGCCATCTCTCCAGGCCCCCGAGTTGTTTTTCCTGACCTTTATTGGCAGGGATTTGGTGCCAAGTTTACCGGGGGCACTGGGAGATCACTGGAGAGCATTTGGTTAAAGAATGAGAAATAAGACCCAGCTGGGCATGGTGCTCATCGCTTTCATTCCAGCATTCAAGACACGGAGGCAAGCAGATCTCTGTGAGTTTGAGGCCTGACTGGCCTATATAGTGAGGTCCAGGCCAGCCAGAGCTACACAGTGAGACTCTGCCATCTTAAAAAAATGAAAAGGAAAAACGAAGACCCCGGCGTTGTGTTCTTAGGACGGCTTTCTTCTGCTTTCCCTCTTTCCTATAGTAAAATAAGACTGAGAGCAGGATGGAAGATGGATGGAAGATGCTTTTGGAAAGCCTGGGAAAGGTAAGAGTCCTTTTGGAAGGTGGCCTGGGAATTTGGGGAAAAGGTAAGGGGGAGGGGCCAGCTTGTGATCTGGCTGGGTCTTGCCTTGTAGGAATTACCTTATAGGAATCTAGTTCCTGCCAAAGACTCACTAAGAAAGCAGGCATTGTGGGTATTGTGGGCATTGTGGGCTGGAGAGATGGCTCAGTGGTTAAGAGCACTGACTGCTCTTGCAGAGGACCCCGGTTCAAATCCCAGCACTCACATGGCAGGTAACAACCGTCCATAACTCCAGTTCCAGGGGATTCCATGGGCATTGCATGACATGGGTGCACTTACATACATGCAGGCAATGCACTCATACATGTAAAATAAAAATGATAAATAAAATACTAAAAAAAGAAAGCAGGCATTGGCATGGCATCAGGTGGACTGCTGAGGTTAGCGCAGATAACATCTGAACTGGCCTCAGAGGGGTTAAGGAAGGGTGCTGGGGTTGTGATGGCGCCATCTCCGTGGTCAGTGCTGAATTACTGACCTTTGCACTGACATTCTTGGCTTCCTTCCTGGAGCCACCTCCGAGAAGCCTGGCGTTGGTCCCTGTGGTTTCTGGACAGCCCTGTTAGAAGGAAATGTATCTGTGGTCACTTCCGGGTACAGAAGAAAGAAAGCTCCCCCTCTGCCAGCCCCACCTCCCATCTTCTAATCCTCCAGCATTGTGCTATCAAGGAACTAAATCTACACAATTCGGTCTCTCTCTCTCTCTCTCTCTGTCTCTCTCTGTCTCTCTCTGTCTCTGTCTCTGTCTCTCTGTCTCTCTGTCTCTCTCTGTCTCTCTCTCTCCTTACTACAGAGATCCAAGGTAATTTAAGAGAGGACAAAAAATTGAAGCTTAAAATCTGGCCTACAGGGGCTGGAGAGAGGGCTCAGTGGTTAAGAACACTGGTTGTTTTTGCAAAAGGCCTGAGTTCGAATCCCAGCACCTACATGGCAGCTAACAACTGTCTGTAGTTCCAGGGAATCCAACAGCCTCTTCTGTCTTCCTTGGGCATTGCATGACATGGGTGCAGTTACCTACACACAGGCAATATACACATACACATAAAATAAAAATAATAAATTAAAAAATATTTAAAGAAAATCAATTCAATTAAAAAAAAAAAAAGAAAAGGAGCACTGGCTGCTATCCAAAGGACTTGGGTTCAGTTCCCAGCACCCACATGGCTGCTCATAACCGTCTGTAACTCCAGTTACATGGGATATGATGTGCTCTTCTGACATCCAAAAACACCAGGCATGCCCCTAGTACGCATAGATACGTGCAGGCAAAACACTCATACACATAAAAATAAAAATATTTTTTCAAAAAATGGCCTGTGGAGAAGCTTAGCTGGGAAAGTGAGGAAAAAATGACTCTTGATTCAAGAGAGAACAGGGTCAGGTTATTAAGACTACAACTAAGCCCCCCATCCCTTACAGTAAAATACTCATAACGTAACAGGTGAGAGCAAAGGACAGATAACTCTGCAAACCATAACTTCCATCTGACTTCCAAGTTGGATTTGAATTCACAATCTCGGTTCAATTATTAAGAGGATGATACTTGCGTTTGTTCCTCTGGGACAGACGCCTTTACCTTTGGGACTTCAATCAAGCCTCCTGCTTCCACGTTCCAAGTGCTGGGATCACAGGCCTGTGCCACCATGCTCCGCTCAAGATTTTTTGTTTTTTAAATTTAAAGATAATGTCTTGATATCAGACCACACTGGCTTGAACTTGCAGTCCTTGCACTGCCCCTGTTTCCATAGTCCCGAGGTTACAGGTGAACACCACCACACCATACCTGAACTATTCTTGAAGTCAGATATGAATGAACTGAACTCTTACCCCAGCTTCACATACTGAATCTTGAACCTCTAGTACCTCAAAATGACTAGATTTGGAGATAGGGCTTTGGAAGAGATGATAAGTTAAAATGAGGCTTTTGTGTTGGGTGCTAATCCAATATTATAAGAAAATGAATGTTAATTATGCATTTATAGTGTACAATGGGATATTTTGGCCTATGCATACATTATAGAGAGATTCAATCAAGCTCATTAGCATATATGAATTAGTTACTTTTAGGTTGCTGTGATAAAACACCATGACCAAAAGAAAACAGAAAAAGAAAAAAAGAAAAGAAAATGAGTTTTCAATACACAACAAAAATAAGTGCTCACAGAGGGACAACCGTATGACAATATAGTAAGTAGCTAACTGAATGTGTCCCCTTAAGACTCACATGTTGGAATCCTAACTCCCAGCATGTGACTGTGTCAAGAAGTGAAGACAGAGCTCTCAAACATGAAGACTGAGCTCTCATGAATGGGATTAGTGCCCTATGAACGGAACCCAGAGAACTCTCACTCTCCACCATGTGAAGATGTAAGTTAGCTATGTGCAGTCTGGGGAGGACTTTACCAGAATGCAAGCATGCTGACACCTGATCTCAGACTCCTACCTCCGGAACTGTGGGAAATGTTTCTGTTGTTTGTAAGTCACTCAGTCAACAGTACTGTGTTATAGCAACCCTAACAAGACAGCAACCATTTACCAGCCAAGGACAGAGGTCTCAGAAGAAATGCAAAGCTACTGACACCTTCATCTTGGATTCTAACTTCAGAGCTGTGAGAATGAAATGTGTTATTAAACCATCCGATTGTGGCATTTTCTTGTGACGGTCCTAGAAAACTAAGATTAAAATCTTCCTCCTCAGACTCGGAGCCAGTGGCTCAGTAGTGATTTATCTCATTGTTCCCGGCACGGTAGGCATATGGCAAATGTTTGTTCAGTAAGTGGATGGACAAGTTGTTTGGAGAGAGCCCTTAAAGATCGTCTGGTTCAATTCAGGCCTCGTGTTTCCCGGACTTCTGCCCTTTCTGTCACAGAAGGATGGTGATGATGTTGCATCACTTCCCCAGTGCTGTTTTCAAATGTTCTCATGAGCTGGTTTGAGTGCTACTAAAACAATGTAGAAAGGCACAGCCCTTGCCATCTAAATTTTTTTTAGCAGTTTCTTCTTGTGTGGGTTTTATTCCTCAGAGAAAAGCCATAGACTATTAGAACCAGAAGAAATGTAGATTATCTAGTTGACTCCCTTAATTGAGGTTTTTTTTTCAGTCTAAATGTAACACAATTATATTGGAAAAAGAATTGAAAGTGTAACAAAGAACTCATTCATTATTATTATTATTGTTATTACTATTACTATTACTATTATTATTATTTTGAGACAGGGCCTAATGTAGTTCTAGTTTACCCCAAACACTCCATAAGTGAGGATGACCTTGAACTCTGGACCTTCCAAGTGCTAGAAATACAGGTGTGTGGCAAGAACTCATGACTTTTACTAACTTGGTATTTTCACATGTATGTTACATGTTTGTTGTTTTCTTTATACAGTGATAACCATATTATGTGAACATAGTTCTAGCTTTTTCTCTTACTTCATAAGGCATATTACTGTTCTTTTATTGTTTGTTTAAGATGCCTGTTTATTTGTTTTTTTTAAGGCTCATGTAGCCCAGATTGGTCTTGAACTTGCTATATAGAGGAGGCTGACCTTGAACTGCTGATCTTCCTGTTTTCATCTCCCTAGTACTAGGATTGAAAGCGTGCATCTCCATGCCTGGCTGACATGTCATCTTTATAACAGAAATGTTCAATGTTTGTATAATGCTCCCAACAAGTTTTGTGTGTTCCAAATTATTTCCCCTTTGCTGAATATTTGCTTTTATTTTTAAATGTTGATAGAGCTCTGTTCTTTCAAAAATATTTTATTTATTGTATTTAATGTGTATGAGTGTTTTGCCTGCATGTATGTAAATATATCACATGTGTGCAATGCCCACAGAGACCATAAGAGGATGTCGGATCCCTTGGAACTGGAGTTGCAAATGGTTGTTAGCCACCATGCGGCTGCCTGAAGTCTTACCTGAGTCCTCTGAAAGAACAGCGAGTGTTCTTAACCCTGAGCCATCTCTCCAGCCACAAGCTTTGTTCTTATAAGTATTTCTTGGACTATTTTCTTGGGAATTTTTAAAATAAAGGACTCTTCGGGAGAGTTCTCTTGGTGGAATTACTAGTAAAAATTTAAGAAAAGCTTTTATGTTTCTAGATATCTTTATCAAGTTGTTTTTATGAGGACTAAATTAATTGGATCACCATCTCCTTTGTTTTACAGTGAGAGAAAGATGCGGAGTGAGCAATGAAATGGCTGAGTGAGTTCACAGAGGTAATGGCGACACACCCACGTTAAAACCAGCTCCCAGTGTTCACGTGCTCTGCTTCCTGCAGGGCTCTGGGACCCTAGCTTCCTGGGCATAACGGAAAATGAAGCTGCAGGATCCAGGACGTCCACCGACCCCATACTTCTGTGAACTACCTTTGTGAACTTTCCATAGCTTCTATCAACTCCCTTTCATCCACTTCTTTTTCTCTAAATGTACTTTACAAAATAGCCCCATGTGAAGTTATAAATTTGATATATGCTTAGATATTCATATTCTCTCTCTCTCCTTCTCCCCCACCCCACCCCTTGTGAGGTATCCCAGGTTGGCCTTAAACAGGCTATGTAGACTTGACTACATTTTTATAATGCATTAGAATAAATGTGTAATTGCTAAAGTTAATAAAGCAAATTTATGTTTAATCTAAAATTGGCTTGGGGAGACACTTGCACTTTATATCCAGATAGACCTGGGTCACCTTCCGGCTCTGTCACTTAACTGTGTGCTCTGTGCACTTGGATGCGCTATCCTAGCTTCTCTGATCTGTGATTCTCTGACTTATAAAATGAGGGCAGTGATACCCACTAGCAGAGGAGTCAATGAACTGCTGGGAGTGTCCAGAGTCCAGACAGGTGTTCAAGACGTGATGGTTATTACTGTGGTGGTTACTGTGGACAAAACTGTTCATCTCCCTTCCCTTCCCTTCCCTTCCCTTCC
Source organism: Nannospalax galili (assembly GCF_000622305.1). Classification (NCBI taxonomy): domain Eukaryota; kingdom Metazoa; phylum Chordata; class Mammalia; order Rodentia; family Spalacidae; genus Nannospalax; species Nannospalax galili. The sequence goes on along the minus strand of NW_008349082.1, from coordinate 153,834 downwards.
CTTCCCTTCCCTTCCCTTCCCTTCC
>NW_008349082.1:151526-153695 GCF_000622305.1 Nannospalax galili | reverse complement strand
ACCCTGTCTTCCCTTCCTTCCTTCCCTCCTGGCTTTCTTCTTTCCCCTCTCTCCCATAATGAACATCCCCTCTCTCCCAAGTAGTCCAGGCTGGCCTTGAGCTTTGCTATGTACCTAAGGATAACCTTGGACTCTTTATCCTTCTTTCTGCCTTAACCCCTGAGTGCTGGGATTATGGGCCTGTGCCACCACACCTGGCTTCCAGTTGTTTCTGAAGGAGGTGTGTTTGCTAGATTGTTATTAGCTGTTGGCTTTGCACTGACAGGCTGAGGAAAGAAGTTGCTCTGCTGGTTAGGACTTGTGGTAAATCTGTCATTATTTTAATTTGACAATTCTCCTACGTTTGCTTTGTGATTTTTGGATAAGTTGCTTAACTTTCTTTTATTTATAAGAATGTGACTAATAGTGTATTGATATGTATGTTATTTTCCACCTCTGTCCACCAGAGGGCATGGAAGCAGTGGCTTCTCTAGCAAAGGGCGTGTTTTACACCCAAGGTTAGTAAATAGCCTTCTCCCTTGAAAGGAACCCGGGGTCCCTGGAGAAATGGTAGAGTCCTGTACAAGGGAGCCTGAAACTTGTAATGTCAGACAGTAAGGAATTGCTAAAAAAAAAGGTGGTGATACTAAAAGATTATGGAAAACATCTTGGAGCCTGCAGTGGTAATTTAGGAGCAATATGAACAGCATTAACTGTGATGGATAATAACCCCTACACATCTGTGCACGAGTCTATACAGATATAAGCAAATGGCTGAATAAGTTAGAGGGGGCTTCTTTTTCAGAGTTCCAGTTAATATTATCACTAGTACCACAGTCAGAATTGTTATAGACAAGAATTATAAATGGATTCTAAAAATTAACAAACAAGTATGACGAGGAACAGGATATTTGCATAGCCTCAAAGCATCTGTCCACAGGATACTTATTAATTACAAGGGGGAAGTAGTAACTTTACAGTAGAGAGAGCTGCAGGTACCTCCTAACCAGTAATACCACCAGGGATGAGAGAAAGCGACATTCTGGACCTCTTGGTGCATGTACTGGGAAGAACATGTCACTTCAGTGGTCTGATTATTGTCTTTATATTTTACGTATTTATTTGTTATTATGAATGTGTGTGTATGTGGTGGGGTGTGGCATGTGGAGGCCAGAGGATAACTCTGTGAAGTTGGTTCTCTCCTTTCACCTTTATGTGGAGTCTGGGGATCGAATCAGGTAACCGGATTTGCTTGGGCAAGCACCTTTACCCGCTGAGCCATCTCACTGGCCCTTCTGTGTTATTCTTGCAGAGAATGAACAATCTGAATGTAATCACGAGGAAACATTGAACAAACATATTCTGGGGACACGCTACTGGCCTGTACTTTTAAAAACTATGCCCAGAACATGTGAGAGAGGGAAAGACTGAGAAACTGCCCCAGATTGGAGAATGCCAAGAAGACATGAAAGTTTTATTTGTTGTGAGACCTGAATCTGTCTCTGGACTAAGAAAGGTCATTAGTGAGCTACTTTTTAAAACTTGAATGTTTGTGGAATTAATATTATTGTATCAATGACAATTTTCTGTTTTAATATCTTTTCATAGCAGATTTATTCACAATAGCCAAAAATATCTTCCAGTGGTGAAATGTTAAACCGTTGGAGCAGTGAACTTACAGTTGGCAATGCATAAGACCGAATTACTGATAAATAGAGTAACTTGGAAATTTTCAATGGAGTTACACTGAGTGAAAAAAAGGCAGCCAAAAATATTTACACAGTGTATGGAGCTGGAGAGGCGGCTCGGTGGTGAAGAGCACTTGCTGCTCTTTCAGAAGACCCAAGTTCAGTTCCCAGCACCCAGATAAGGTGGCTCACAACCACTTGTAACTTCAGCCCCAGGAGATCTGATACCCTCTTCTAGCCTCTGCAGGCACCCACATATATGTGCACATACACACACATAGTCATAAATAAAAAATGATTTTTAAGGTAACATAGTGTACAGTCCATTTATAAACATTCTTTTTTTTTTGGTCTTTTTGAGACAGGGTCTCCCTATAGCCCCTGCTGTCCTGGAACTCACTATGTAGACCAGGCTGGCCTTGAACTCACAGAGATCTACCTGCCTCTGCCTCCCCAGTGCTAAGATTGAAGTCGTGCACCACCACGCCCGGCTTAAACATTC
>NW_008349082.1:146704-151433 GCF_000622305.1 Nannospalax galili | reverse complement strand
GATCCCCTGGAACTGGAGTTACGGACAGTTGTTCACTGCCATATGAGTGTTGGGATTCGAACCCAGGTCTTCTGCAAGAACAACCAGTGTTCTTAACTGCTGAGCCATCTCTCCAACCCCCTTATAAATATTCTTGAAATGACAAAATTATAGAGATGGATGGGAGATTGACAGCTATAACAAAATGCCAATAAATGTACCTATCACATAAGATTCTTGTTAAGATTAACTGAAATAATTTATGCCTATCACAGTGTCAAGAACTGAGCAAGCAATCAAGAACTATAGGCTACCACTGTTATTCAGCTCCATTCTGTTAGCTGGTAAAACTATCATCTAATTTAGTAGTGAAAGAAAAACACAATACAATGTTATGGGTCTTTTCAGTACTGATGTCTATAACAATGGGGTGTACAGCAATCATGGGTTTTAAGTTAAATATACTAAATCTCAACTATAAAAAGGAAACTATAACACGCTACTGCAAAAAGGTACTCTTCTAACTCTCTCTTGGCAAAGACCTCCCCTGTATGAGACACTAAATATATTTCTGTAGCTTATTAAAAAGTTTTTGCACAATGTGGTTTTGATTCATAAAACTTAGTCACAAAGGCATCAGTAGGGAAGCATTTCAAATATTCAAAAAGGGAAGGCATTTATCCAGTATGGTTATACTTAAGAAATTATTTTTCTATTACTCAGAGGCCATAAAATGTATAATTTAAAGGAAAAAAAGAAGTAATATATGGCAGTGGGGGCTGAGTAATAATCAGTGATGGCACAAGGGAACCTTTGTCCCATATGCCTTACTTTTCCTGGGAAAAAAGTGATTCTAAGCAAGTCACCAATTGACTGTAATTATTCTTCAGCAAAATACATTAGATCAAGGAATAGTAAAAATGGTCTCTAGTTTGTATAGATCAAACTGTGAAAAAATTGAAAAAGTACCTTAAAAATAATACTAGGCCTGGTGTGGTGGGCACACACCTTTAACCCCAGCACTCAGGAGGCAAAGGCTGGCAGATCACTGGGAATTGGAGACCAGCCTGGTCTACATAGTGAGTTCTAGGTCAGCTGAGGCTACATAGTAAGACCGTCTCAAACAAAACAAAACAAAACAAAACATCAACAACAATAAAGATGATGAAGAAGAAAATCATGTGGTAGGGAACACATGTGTCAGTCTCTCCACCAACACACCCTGAACCCTGGTTCTAAAACATTTACTATGTGATCCTTAACAGAAAACAATTTGCTAACCCCTGGTATAGAAAAACAAATTGTTACTGATTCTTGGCCTTTATGAATTGTTTTTGAAAAACTGGAAGTCTGAAAGATAAAGCCAAGTATGCTAAGAAAGTACACTTTCTGAAATGTACTCTGGGGCACACACCCTCCTCTCTTGGCTACTGAGCAGCTCCTATTGTCTGTCAACAAAACAGTCTATGACAGGTTATCAAAAGATACCATTTGTAATACTATTAGGGATGGGTGTTACCAGCAAGAAACCCATTGTTTAGCAATGCAACCAGGGGCTGGGTAGAAGGCTCTGTGGACAAAGCACTTGCCACACAAGCCTGAGGAGGGGAGTTAGAATCCCTAGACCCTGTGTAAAGCACGGCAGGCAGCCCAGTACCTGGGAGGCAGAGACAGAAGATACCGAGGGCAAGTTGGCTAGCTGGACTCATCAGAACTGAGGTGCCCCAGGCTCAACAAGAGACCCTGATCCAACAAATAAAGTAAAAAGCAATGGAGTAGACACCTGGTGTCCACTTCAGGCTTCCACATGCGTGTGCACCCACAGGAACATATACCTGCATATACATTGAGTGCTCTTACACATACACACCCACAGGCATGTATGGGGGGGAAGAAAGAAAGAAAGAAAGAAAGAAAGAAAGAAAGAAAGAAAAAATCATTCTGAAAGATGGTCTAGTTCTTAAAAGTTCAGGTCTACATAGTGAGTTCCAGGACAGCTGGGGCTACAAGGAGACCCTGTTTCAAAAAGACCAAAAAAAAAAAAAAAAAAAAAAAAAAGTTCAGGTCTGAATTGAATCAAATTTCTAACTTTTTCTCTTAGTCTCCAAAGTTACCTTCTTGTTTTCATAAACTGATTCTTTTAAAATTGGTGCTGAAGAGATGGCTCAGTGGTTAAGAGCACTGGCTGCTCTTGCAGAGGACCTGGGTTTGAGTCCCAGCACCATCCACATGTTTAATTCCAGTTCTAGGGAAATCTGACGCCCTCTTCTGGCCTCCTCAGGCACTGCACAACATTGGTGTATTCACACCTATGCAGGCAATATACTCATACACATAAAAAATAATAAAAATAAAATATTAAAAAATCAGTTAATAGTTATTTGTTAATATTGAAAACTGAATACAATAGTGTGATTTAATGTGGAAAAGTAGAGATACTTCTTTGCAAAATTGGGCATAAAAATAAAAAGCTTACGGAAAGTCTATATACTTTTGCTTACCAGACTGCAAACAAACTGAAAATGCTATATTAAATGGCCACGAAAGCCACTCCGAGTGGCTGACTACGACCTCAAGGGACACTAAAAATGCACAATACACACAAAACAAAACAGAATTGCTGGCTTGTGGGCACTAACAGACTGTAATGGAGTGCTGAGTTGGGGCTTCAGGACAGAACGCAGCCAACTACTAATTAAGATCTGTGCAAGATTAAAGGGGAACAGACCTGACGTACAGTCCTTTGTTTTTTTAGTTTTCGTAATATAGAGTTGAATGAGCTTATACATGGAGCAATCAGGTTACCACCTTTGACCCTCACCACTGAAGATTTTAATCATTTTGAGACAAAATTTGAGTCTCCCTGTAGCCTTAGCTGACCTGGAATTCACTGTGTAGCCCAAGCTGGCCTTGAATTCGCAGAGATTTGCCTGCTTCTGCCTCCAGAGTGCTGGGATTAAAGGCAAGCACCTCCACGCCTGGCAGATTTTAATTCTTTTCCTGCTATACAGGCTCCCTGTGTGGGAAGGTAAGGGAAAGCTAGGCCAAGTTCCGCATACTATTGACACAATTCATCTTTTCACTGACTGTGTCAGGTTATCATTTTAGGAAAATGTGCGGTATAAGGAAATGTACAATCAGTGTGCGTTACTGAGGCCAAAATGACTGATTTTGTCTGGATGACCTGTTATATTTTTCTTATACGTTTTTAAATGATATGAATTCCAATTAGCGCCCCTTGAAAATCAGATATTGTTTAGAAATCTTACCCATGAATATGTAATAAAAGAGGGAAATGTATAAAAGTATTTCATAGCCAATCATAGACATTTATATAACATATATACATGGCTGCTTTAATATTTTTATTGTAGCAAAATACATACAACAAACATGCTGAGCATCTATGCACAAATCTTCACTTTTATGTAACTTTTATCATCTTAAGCACTTTTATCAGCACAGCTGATGTAAGAACATTCACATCGCTGTGCCTTCGCCTTCAGAAGCACCTAACATGTTCTAGTCCATCATTTCCTTCCTTTTCTTGAATGAACCGTTTGGGTTTAAAAACTTTCTTAAAAATTATCTTTATGTGTATGCGTGTATTGCCTGCATGTAGGTAGGTAAGTGCACCGGCGCTGGGCATGAATGCCCCCGGAGGTCAGAAGAGGCTGTTGGATCCCCTGCGACTGAAGTTATGGACAGCTGTTAGCTGCCCTGTGAGTGCTGGGATTCGAACCCGAGTCTTCTGCAAGACAGTCAGTGTTCTTAACTGCTGAGCCATCTCTCCAGCCCCTGGGCGTTGTGTTTTTTTTTTTTTTTTAAACTCCACTTGGTACAATCTATTGTAATAGCTGCCGGTGCTCTCTGCCACCGGAATGACCAAGCTTTCATTTTCCTCTCTAAATACGTGCTGTTGTGAAACAGTTTGCTGAAAATGCTGCTCCAGTTCCTCCTCCACCATCCGGGTGGACATCCGGAGCACAGCCCAGTTGGTGGAGCCACAGTGGTTGAGAGGAGGCATGCAGAGGTTGGGCGCTGGAAGGAGTTTCGTTGTCTCCCTTTCTTATGGGGAACAGCCTGGCGACCGGGCAGGGAGGGAGAGGGAGGAGGGGACACCCAACAGCCTGGCTACCCTAGACCCATATTTGTGTGTGTGTGTGTGTGTGTGTGTGTGTGTGTGTGTGTGTCTCACAGTGCATGTGTGGAGGTCAGAGTCTGTTCTCTTCTTCGGCCATGTGGGTCCTGGGAATCAAACTCAAGATACCAACTTGGCAAAGCAAACGCTTCTACCCTCGGGCCATCTCACTAGCCCCCCCACCCTTTTAACTTAAAGAAAATTTCCTTGTTTTGATAATCCTATTATGTTGTGTCAAATGTTATTTGAGAGCTGTGAGAGATGACTGAGTTAAGTTAGAGGTGCCTGCCTCCTGGTCTGACAACCTGAGTTCCAGCCCCAAGACCCACTGGGTGGAAGGAAAGGATTAACTCCAAAAGCCGTCCTCTGCTTTCCACATTGTACACACTGTGCCCCTGAAATGTAAGTAGTGGGCTGGAGAAATGGCTCGGTGGTTAAGAGCACTGACTGCTCTTGAAGAGGACCCAGGTTCGATTCCTAGCACCCACATGGTGGCTATGAACTGCCCTTAACTCCAGTTCCAGGGGAATTCAACACCCTCTTCTGACTCCACAGGCACTGCACGACATGGGTGCACTTATTCATGGGCAGACAATACACTCATACACA
>NW_008349082.1:137872-146623 GCF_000622305.1 Nannospalax galili | reverse complement strand
TTAAAAATATTAATTAAAAAACCTACATGAAAGATATACTGGAACTTTTTCATAATAGTTTTAAAAATATGCCAAATTAAAAAATAATAAAATACATTAGCTATGTGAGGACAAAATGAGATAATACTCAGTGTGTAGCACTTAGAACAGTGTTTGCAGCACAGGATTTCATAACATGTTATTATGTTAGCATGTATTCTTATGATATTATTATAATATAATGAATACAGTCGATAATCTATTCAAGTCACTTGCTTCTTTTTAAACATATTTTTATGGAATTTTTGTAGATTTCCTATAATATATCTTAATCTATCTGCGGCCCCCCATAGCCTGCCCACAGGACTTCATACATTTTGTCATATGTGTTAAGGCCCATCAAGTCAAATTTGTGTACCCAGATGTCCCTCAATGTGAGTTCATCCCCTGGAACCTGGTCAGCTTCTCTAGCATTACCCTCTAAAGAAGACCAGCTCTCCCTCATCCAGCAGGGGTCAGCTGTCAATAGTTCCTTGGCTAAAGTTGGGGCTTCTTCCCCATTTCCCCAGTTTGATGATGCTGGTTTTCTCTGACTGAGTTTGCATGAGCCTTGTGCATGCTGTCACAACTGCTGCAACTTCATATGAGCAAGTTCCCAGAAGCCTGGAAGACTCTGCTTCCTTATACCACCTCTGGCTCTGACAATCTTTCCACTCCCTTTTCTGCAATGGTCCCTGAATCCTGAGTGGGTGAGGTTTAAGTCACTCATTTCTTAACATTATCATACATTCCTATGTATTTCTTTTCCCCTCTCTCCCCTCTGGAGTATATTGAGTATGGATGTAATATTTTAAACATATATTTTTATTTTATGTGTATGGGTATATTGCCTGCATGTACTACATGTGTGTGGTGCCCGAGGAGGTCAGAAGAGGGCATCTGATCACCTGGAACTGGAGTTAGAGACTGTGTGCGTGCTGGGAATTGAACCTGGGTCCTCTGTAAGAGCAGCCAGTGTTCTTAATCACTGAGCCACCTCTCTAGCCCCATGTATAGATATAATTTTAAGAGATAAAATAAGATCAGATTTTATTTTGAGAATTGCTTTGGAGGTTGTGTGTGGGTCATTTTCTCTGGCTAACACATACATGGGCATTTGAAACTGCATGGTTTGGAAGGCCCTGGGTCTCTACCCATTCCATTGTGGTTTGCGACAGCAACACTTGGAGCTCAAAACAGTTAAGTGACTTGTCAGGCTTGCAACAGGACTGGCAGAGGCAGGACCTGGGCTCTAGATCCTCATAACTTCAAGACTGGGTCTAAACGTCTGGGGGATTTTAAATATATAGCCAGGTTCACAAACTCTTGGTAGAGACCTATGGTTATTAACCTGGGGTGGTTCCTCCCTGGGAGCCTTTGCCAGTGAGTGACTGGTATTTTTAGTTTTCCTAACTGGGGGATTACTACTGGTGTTTAGTGCATAGAGCCCATTGGTTGCTGCTAAACATTTTACAATGCAAGAGCAGCCCACACAACAAAGAACTGTTCAGTCCCAAATTTTAGTAGAAAGTCAGAGGTGGTCATGGTAGAGCTGTAATCCCAGCTATTTGAGGGGCAGAGGCAAGAAGATTACAAGTTCAAGGCCATCCTGGGCAACTAAATGAGGTCTTGTATCAAAATAAAAAGCTGGGAATGGAGCTGTAACTCAGTGATAGAGCGTGCGCTTAGCATACATGAGGGCCTGTGTATAAGCCCTAGTGCTGTGCAGAGGAAGAAGAAGGAGCAGAAGGAGGAGAAAGAGGAGGGAGACAGAGGAGGGGAAGGGAGAGGAGGGGGAGGGGAGAGGGAGGAGGAGAAGGAGAACAAGAAAATAGCAACAATAAGAAAAGTAAGGGGACCTGGAGAGATGGCTCAGTGGTTAAGAGCACTGGCTGCTCTTGCAGAGGACCTGGGTTCGATTCCCAGCACCCGCGCGGCAGCTAACAATCAGTAACTCCAGTTCCAGGGGATCCAATACCCTCTTCTGATCTCCTTGGGCATTGCATGACACAGGTGTAACTTACATACATGTAGGCAATACACTCAAACACATAAAACAAAAATAAAATATTAAAAAGAAAAATAAAACTAATTGCCATGTGTGGTGGCACACTCCTTTAATCCCGGCACTTGGGAGGCAGAGGCAGGTGGATCTCTCTAAGATCGAGGCCAGCCTGGTCTACATAGTGAGTTTCAGGCCAGCTGGGGCTAGGGAGACCCTGTCTCAAAACTAAACCAAAAATAAATAAAACTAAAACCAAAAAGTGCTCTCACATCCTGATGTAGTCTCAGGAAACATTCTGAACTTAGAAATCTGACTTGGCTCATATTTACTGAATACTATGCTGGACAGTGTGGGGGATATGGATAAGGTGGTAAAGGTTACAGTCTACTGGGGCAGGGTGGAGGCGAGAGAGAAGGGCAAATACTTTTACTACGAGGCGGAATGTTATAAATGCAAAAAGAGAGTCCAGTTAGAGTTGCGCGTACTCAGCAGGGGAGAGCTATGTCTGGTTGTGGGAAGAATTCAGGGTGGCAGTTGAGAGGGGTTGTCTGGATTTGTGAACAAAGTTCAGCCAGTTTGAAGACATAGGAACTGTTCATGGAATAGCAATCTGATTTGAGTGGAGCACAGGGTGTACCTTAGTGATAGGAGGGGGCACACTGGAAAGGCAGGGTGGGTCTAAAGCTTTGAGTACAGTAGTGACCTCTAGCCTTGGTGTCCATCCTAGTGATGGGGAAACTGTCTCTTCTAGAGTGGTGCTCTGGGCCCTAGAACCGTGGTCAGCACCTTCCAAAGAACTTGATTACAAAGGAGGGAAGTTGGAAATTGGGGGGAAGGTGAGTTGAACTTTTCTTGAATTTAGAAACACATTGATCCTGAGTATGCAACAAATGATTTATCTCAAAATAGCTCGAGGTGGGGGGATGGTGCCTTAAGAAGTGTGCACGGAGATGACCTCGCTTCTGTGTGGTTACTGTGAAGGGCTGGGCCACCTTGGCTGTGGTGAACACGGGACCAGATTCAGAAGCACTAACTAAGGTCTGCTTTCCAAAAGGTGAGCTGTTTGAACACAGCCCAGTGTGCCCACAGCTACTGTATGGCTGTTACCTGTTGATAGGACTTTTGTGGTTTGTTACGTTACCATCAAATATCATTAAAATTGTTGATGGCTTACCTGGTACACTATAAAGAATACAGAACTTTTATTTACTTTCTATGAATTATACTTGTCAATCACCTCCCATCATGACCCCCTACTCGGGTCCCGAGGAAATTCATTAGTCTTCTAAAAGGAGGGGTTAGAGAAGAGGGTAAGGGAGAAGATCTTGGCTGGGTGTGTGTGCATGTGCGTGCGTGCGTGTGTATTATTTGTGCACATGTGTGTATTTTATCAGCTACAGTTGCAGATGCTTTGCAATACAGTATATCTTACCTTTTACAACACTCTTTCAGGGTAAGTACAGTTTCCTCCTTTCCGTTAATTAGGATACTGGCCCTGAGAAAGACTAACTTGTCTCAACTCTCTGTAGGTAAAGGAGCACATTTTAATGAATATGTTATCTGTTTTATCACATTTTCCACCCCATTTTTCCCGTTCATAACAAATTAATCATTTTTGTCTGCGTGTATATGAGCTGCAGGTGAGGTGCAAATCAATCTTAGCTGGGCGTGGTGGCACAATCAGGAGACTGTGGTAGGAAGAGTGCAAGTTTCAGGTCAGCCTGGGCTACACAGTGAGACTGTCAAAAAATAAATGAACAAAGAAAAGGATGGAGGGAAGGAGAGGAGAGGGGTCCATTTACCTGGCTTTGGGCGGCTAGAGACCGTGGACACCAGCATTGCCAGCAGCAGCAGCAGGAGGGAAGGGACCAGAAGCTTCATTGGGGCTGTCTCTGCTGCAGTTGCTTGAAGAGCTTGTGGATTGCCACCAGTTAGAGGCTTCTGATTTCTTGGAATAGCTCAGGCGGTGTGCTTGGCTCAGTGGTCTGCACTTTAATCCCACATCAGAATTCCCAGCAGAGGGCAAGAACCGGTAAGGTGGCACTGGCTGTGTTTGGACCAGATTAGACCAGGTGCTTTATAGGAATCTGGGAGGTAAAACTGGTCAAACAAAAGAAAGGCAGCACTCTTAAGAACACAGAAGTGACTGATAGCTTGGCAGTGGTTGCCTGCTCCTTCTCCTTTTCCTGGACTCCGCACCCCCCGTGGAGTTATCATTCTTTAGACTTTTTTTTTCTCATTTTGATTTCCTTATACCTTTCAGCAACCATTCATAGGAAGAACCTGGGGGCTGCAGGTTGGCAGAAAAGAGGATAACTGCTCTGTTTCCCCTCTGTCCTACTTCCAGTCCTTGGCAAGGTACCAGCCACTGTCGTACTATGCCTGGGCAGCTGTCCTGTCTTTACTCTGTTAACAATTCCTTCCAATTCTGTAACCATGTAAGGTTGAAGCAGACTGGAGTTAAGAAGAGCTGGTTCAGCTTCGGGGTGGTGGGCATGCCCCTCTAGTTCTAGCACTGGGGAGGCTGACGCAGGAGGATTTTGAGTTTGATGACAGAGGTGTCTGCATCACAAGATCCTATTTCAAGAAGCAGTGGCCTGATGGTAGAATGCTTGTCTAGCATGCGTGCCACACTGGGTTTGAGTCTCAGCACCACAAAACAACAACAGGCAATTCTCCCTTGTCCCCCAAACACATCCCTGGAACAGTAAGGGAAACCAAGCTTCTCATTGCTCATCGGGAAGATGGTTATGGTTTAGTTGCTCCAGTCCAAAGGAGGGAGTTATATGTGTGGCAGATCTCCAGGGCTTCAGGTCCAAGAATGTTTGAGTGTAGGAGCTACAGGGGGAGGTGGGAGGGGGAGAAGGAACCTTTGAAATATGTTTGCCCAGGCTAGGCGTGAAGGTGGGGATTCTTGTCTCCAGACTGTAGGAAAGGCCCAAGGCAAAAGCAGAAAGCTAATGATACTGATAGTAGACATTAAAGGTTATTGTGTTAGAGCTTTCCACACTGACAAAATACTTGAGATACTCAGATCACAAAGGAGGAAAGGTTTAGTTTTGACTCACAGTTTAAGAGGTGTTAGTCCACAGTCAGTTTGCCCTGATGCTTTTGAGCCTGTGGTGAGATTTATCATGGGACAGGTACACAGTGGGAGATACTGCTCACTGCATGGCAGCCAGGAAGCAGGGAAGAGACAGGAAGGGACACGGACCCAGATGTCCTTCAAGGTATAGAGCCCCATGACCTAACTGTCCTACTAAGCTCCAGCTCCTAAAGGCTCTTCAACCTCCCAATAGGCTGATGACCCGGCTTTTAACTCATAGGCCTTTGGGGGACATTCAAGATCCCAAGTGGAACAGTTAGTGAGCATCAGCATTTACTGAAGGTGGTGTCCATTTCAGAGACTTTAGGAATGTGTCCAAGAAAGAAGGATGGCTCGACTTGATTGTTGGGTCACATTTGTAGGGGCTGAAGAGACTGTTAACAAGGACGTCTTTCCTACAACCTGAAGGTAGGCATGAGAGGGTAGTAGGAATTTGTTCCCCCAAAGGAGCGACCGGATAAAGCACAAGTGAGAATTTAATATTATTTTTTTGAGACAGAGTTTCACCCTATAGCCCAGGCTGACCTTGAACTCAGAGCAATCCTCTTGCTTCTGCCTTTTGAGTTATTATTATTTTTTTAATTCCTGATTTGGTTTTTGATTTTTTGCTTGGTCATTTCTATCCTCTTCCTTTGTCCTCGACTGTTACCATGTTGGAGAGCTGTGCTGGGCAGTGAAAATGATCCCCAAGTTGACGGCTTGGTCTTGGTCTGATATAGCATGGATGTGACGTCTTTCTAGGAAGTTCTAAAAAACAGTCTCTATTTCCAGAAGGCTGAACTCTAACTAGGGGTGACATACACTTCATAAACCTAGATACAAATGGAATCAACTTTCAAAGGTAGCAGAAGTTCACTAGAGACTGAGGGAGATTGGGTGGAAGGTCTGTTATTTTTAAGATTTATTTTTATTTTTCATTTATGTGTGTGTACGTGTCACATGTGTGCAGGTGCCTATAAAGATCAGAAGAAGGTACGGGATCTCCTAGGAGCTGGAGTTTACAGGCAGTTGTGAGATACCTGTTGCAGGTGCTGGGAACTGAACTTGGGTCCTCTGGAAGGGCAGCAAGTCCTCTTAGCCACTGAGCCATCTTTTTAGCCCCAAAAGTTTTTTTTTTTTTTTTTGAGACAAGGTCTAACTATGTAACCCAGGCTGGCCTAAAACTTGTGACCCTGATCAGCTTTCAGAGTGATGAGCTTACATTTACCATCCCATTAAGCAGAACTTGAGGGGGATCTCACAGAGGAGGTAGGAGGCTGGTAGAGGGCAGGGAGCAGTGTGTCCTAGTGCGGAACTGATTGAATGGGATCTTTGCGGGCAGGGCTGTTGATTGTTCATTTTTATATTCTCTGAACTCATGTAGGGCCTGGCTCCATCCGAGTACTCTACAAATATTTGTTGAATTAAGCAATAGTTTTCTAACCCCTTAGTGTGGCCCGATTAGATAGGAAGTGGGTGAAGGCACTGCCTATTAGAAGAAAATCTTGGCGATAAACGGTCATGCACACCATGTGCAGACATGGAGCTCACTGAGCTGCCCATGGCCCAGCCCGTGCTGAGGCCACTGAGGGATCACGCAGCTCTCCCTCAGCTCTAGCTTCAGGTTCAGGTTCCCCCAGTCTGTTAATCCCTGTTCCCCCAAGTCCTGGCTGCCTGTCAGTTCCTTCCATCTGGTTTTCTCCTCCATGGACATGGGCTAGTGTGTTTCACAGGACGGACTTGGGTCCTTTAGGTTTTTGAGTTAAAACACCCTTAAGACAAATGGAATTTTCTTTTGTTGATATTAGCAGTTTCTTGTGTTGTGTGTACATGTAAGAGTACACATGCATGTGTGCGCTTATGCATGTAGAGACCAGAAGTCAATTTTAAATGTCATTCCTCAAGAGCCACCCACCTTTGTATATGTGCACATGTGTCTCACCTCACATGTCTCCATGGAGCCCAGAGGTTGCACTGAGTAGCTTTCTCTATTGTTCTTCTTTTTAAAAACTTAAAAACATTTTTAGTTATTATTTTTATTTTATGTGTTTGAGTGTACTGTCTGCATGTATGTGAATGCACCTGTGTCATGCAATGCTGCAGAGGTCAGAAGAGGGCTTCGGGTTTCCCTGGAACTGGAGTTAAGGATGGTTCGTAGCTGCCATGTGGATGCTAGGAATCAAACCCGGGTCCTTCCACAAGAGCAGTCAGTGCTCTTAACCACTGAGCCATCTCTCCAGCCCCTTTTTAAACACTTTAAAAATAACATTTGTAACATTTATATGTGTATGTGTGTGGAGGCATATACCTGTTATTTGCTGTTTGGGCTAAAGTGGCTGGTCAGTGAGGCCTGGAGATCTACCTGGCTCTGCCCCTCAGTGCTGGGATTACTGGCCTGCACTGCCACACCTGGCTTTTATATAGGTGTTGCAGACAAAACTAAGGTCCTCAGGCTTAGGAAGTAAGCACTTTCCCCAGAAAGTCATCTCCCTAGCCCTTCACCTTGTTTATTGAGACCCAGTCTCTTACTGGCCTGGAGCTTGCCACATAGGCTAGGCGGCTGGTCAGGGAACCCTAAGACCTGCTTGTCTCTACCTCCCCAGCACTGAGATTACAAACATGCACCACTATGCTAAACTTTTCCCATACGCCTTTTTCTTTTAAAAAATATTTTATTATTTATTTACTTTTTAAAATGTGTGTGTGTGTATTGTCTGCATGTAGGTAGGTGCACCTGTGTTGTGCAATGCTTGCAGAGGTCAGAAGAAGGCTTCAGACCCCCTGGAACTGGAGTTACAGATGGTTGTTATCTGCCATGTGGGTGCTGGGACTCGAACGCAGTCCTTTGAAAGAGGAACCAGTGCTCTTAACCACTGAGTCAGCTCTCTAGCCCCTCCTATGCTTAGCATTTTCATGAGGATTGTAGGGATAAACCTTTACTGACTGAGCTATCTTCCTAGCCCTGCACCGATGATATCTTACAGTCCATCTCAGGAATATTGTATGTGTCAAAAGTCTCACTGATATGCAAAGGCCCTCCCCCAGGAAGGAGGAAAAGAGGAAGTGGGGAGAGAATACCATTCTTACTTGGCTATTTGCTTCCTGAATTCTATAGCACTTGCCAGACATTCCGATATATTTGCTGGTTGATTCCACACTTCACGTTGATGTCATGACGGTCATTTTTTACACATCAATTCCCTGAAGTGTGCAGTAGCTATAGTGTATACAGTAGCAGTGTGCTAAATGATGGGTTGCAATCCACAGACCTGCAGAGATCTAGTCCACGTGCCACCACTTTGCAGCAGTGTAAGTTGAAGTGCGCCATTTACTGGTGGTTCGTTCAAACCCACCAGTCAGTCAGTCTAAAAGCCACAGGGGTAAAACACATGTTTTCTGACTAGATTTTCTGTCAGCAAGAATCTCTCTAGCTGCTGTGCATACAAATGCGCTGGGCCCTAGTTAGAGAGAGTAAATCCAAGAAGAAAAGGCTGCCCACCACCACTCGATCAGCCTGAAGAAAATAACCAATCAACCAGGACTATACAAAGAACCATCTGGGCTATTTACTTTCTCTCTCTCTTTCTCTCTCTCTCTCTCTCTCTCTCTCTCTCTCTCTCTCTCTCTCTCTCTCTTTCTTTTT
>NW_008349082.1:122201-137789 GCF_000622305.1 Nannospalax galili | reverse complement strand
TCTGCCTCCCAAGTGCTGGGACTACAGGCATGTGCCACCATGCCTGGCTACTTTCTCTTTTTTTAAAAAAATACTTTATTTATTATTTTATATGTATGCGTGTATTGCCTGCATGTATGTAAGTGCACCTGTGTTGTGCAATGCCTGAAGAGGTCAGAAGAGGCTGTCGGATCCCCTGGGACTGGAGTTATGGACAGTTGTTAGCTGACATGTGGGTTTTGGAAACTGAACCCAGGTCCTCTGCAAGAGCAGTCAGTGCTCTTAAGCCCTGAGCCATCTCTCCAGCCCATTCTTCCTTCCTTCCTTCCTTCCT
The DNA here is from genome assembly GCF_000622305.1 of Nannospalax galili. Classification (NCBI taxonomy): domain Eukaryota; kingdom Metazoa; phylum Chordata; class Mammalia; order Rodentia; family Spalacidae; genus Nannospalax; species Nannospalax galili. Next base: position 137,476 of record NW_008349082.1, on the reverse strand, counting down.
TCCTTCCTTCCTTCCTTCCTTCCTTCCTTCCTTCCTTCCTTCCTTCCTTCCTTCCTTCCTTCCTTCCTTCCTTCCTTCCTTCCTTCCTTCCTTCCTTCCTTCCTCCCTTCCTTCCTTCCTTTTTCTTTCTTCTTCTTCTTCTTTTTTTTTGAGACAGTCTCATTATATAACTCCAGCTGATGTGGAACTCGCTATGTAGACCAGGCTGGACTCCTACCCATCTTTGCCTCCCCAGGGCTGGGATTAAAGGTGTGACCCATCATGCCCAACTCACTTTGAACTTGAAATGAGGAAAACTGAGATCAGAAAGATAAGAGCTTAGGGCCGAGGAGACAACTTGTTGGTAAATCACTTATCTCACAAACGTGGGAATCTGAGTTTGTATTCCCAGAGCCTGTGTTGAAAGCCAAAGTGAACTTAATCCCAGTGATGCTGAGATGGGAGGCAAGCATGGCCGGATCCTTGGACTTTGCCAGCCAGTTAGCCTAGCCTGCTTGGCAAAGTTCCTGGGCAAGGACAGACCCTGTATCAAACAAATGATGGAAGACACCTGAGGACTGACACTTGAAGCTGTCCTTACACACACACACACACACACACACACACACACACACACCCATCCACACAGAACATGTAGATGTGCACCCACTCTCCATTTGCACAAAGAAAGCAAGAGTGGAAAATTTTCCACAGGGGATTGATGAGACTGGTCAAAACAAACAAACAAACAAACAAACAAACAAACAAACAAACAAAAACAAAAAATCAGTGCAAACATCTCTCATGTTTCAATGACCTGTTGAACTCTGGCTTTGATTTCAGTTCCTTCTGCAGCTCTGAGGGCAGAAACAGGTCTGATTTTTCTTTCACTTGAATGTCCAGCAGACCATGAGTTCGAAGCCAGTCTGTGATACATAGTGAGTTCCATGTCAGCCCGAGCTACAATGTGAGACTTTGCCAGAAACAGGAGGAGGACGATGATCAAACAAGTGGAAAATGCAGCAGATGTGGAATCCAGCTTTCTAAATAAGAACGTGGTGTCAGAATGGGGAAACAGGTCCTCCTGTGGTGCTGCTTCTCTGGTTAGAAATTGCTAGAATTCAGTGTCTGCTGTGGTTTGTGCATGTCACATGACCATGGGAAAGTAACAGGAGAGCTAGGGACTTTAGACTGTGTCACTGGAAAGTGGCTGTTGGAAGATGAGGGAAGGACTTACGGCAGGTGTTTTTAAGTATTTGGAGATTTGTTTAGGAAGGTATCAGGCTTAGCTCGGTGCCTGTAGAGTGCAGGACCTGTATGTATTGTGGGGTACTTTAGGAAGGTATCAGGCTTAGCTCGGTGCCTGTAGAGTGCAGGACCTGTATTGTGGGGTATGCACCAGACATGGTCCGCACAAGACCAAAAGAGTTGAGGCTGAGCTAGATGTCTGAAAATATCTGTCCTGGTGATTTTAGATGTTACATTGGCAGCCTCGGCTTGGAACCCTAGATCGCCGGGACCCACATGATAGAAGAAAAGAACTAACTCCAGCAAGTTGTCCTCAGACGTCTACGGGTGCGCTGTGGTGAGCACGTTTACAAAAGAGATCTGTGATAAAGAGAAAAGTTTGAAACCTCCGCTTTGAAATGTGGCTCTGCTCTTTGCTGCAGGCTGACAGACACCTGAGTTAATGCGCATGGTTGTGATTCTCTTACCAGTTCTGTGCCCTGGACCTCACCCTCTTCCCAGTCCTCCCCAAGCCTTTTCTAGTGAGAATAGTTGAGTTTGGTGTGATTACCAGTCATGTCACAAGATGGCAGAGCTGCCCCACTGGTGTTTCCTAAGAACCATCAGACAGGATTAAGAAAAGGGTGTGAAGGTGGGTCACTCCTTCCCCCTCATGTGAAGCAACAGACTTGGGTAAGTGTTCAGCCCTTGCATTTAGAACTGGAAGAAGCTTTAGAGAAGGGCTTGTCAAACTTTAATGCGCTTACAGACCGCACTAGGTTATTGTTTAAATATAGATTCTGATTCTCCTGGTGGAGCCTGAGAGCCTCTCCTCCCTCCTTTCCTTCCCTCCTAAGCCATCTGGCCTCACTTTGCAGTTCTGGCCTTGCTGTGTTGCCTAGGCTGACCCTGAACGATGCTGCTACGATGTGGACAATGCGTTGACACTGGTTGCTAGTTCACATTTTGAGCAACGAGGCTTTAGGGACCACTTGAAGTGAATTCTCACGGCATCCGGTTGGATTTATGGATGGAGTGAGGACGGAGGTCTGAGGGAGACTCTAACTTGCCTGGTGCAGCCAAGACTTTAGCGCATTAGTTTTGCGTTTCGATCCAGAGCTTCAGCTCCTTTGTCCATCCTCCCTCCGCGACATCCTGAGGCCTCCTCTGTGGTTTCAGCGGCATCTCTTGTTCGGGAACTCAGAGCTCCTGTTTTCACCATGCCCTTTGTCCTTGCTCGAGGTGTCACTTTGATGACCCATTTATCCAAAATCTTTAATGGTTTCATTGTAACAGCATATCTGGTTCAAATGTCTCTGCCTGGTTTTCACGACCCTGTAGCACATGGTTCCACTTGAGCAAGCTCACTGAACTTCCCGGTTTCTTAACCAATCTTTCTGAGGAAGTGACCCCTGCTCCTTCCTGTTTCCTAAAGAGTGTTCAGACCTCCTCGGTTGCTAGGTGTTCAGTCCTCAGTGGTAGCGACGATGTGAGCTCTAGAGCAGTTTCTGATTTCAGATGCACCTGCCACTTTGGTAAATCACTTCAGCCTTTTGAGGACCAGCACCCTTTTCTGAGTTCACCCCATGTAGCGGTTGAGCTATAAATGAAATAGCATGCAGACAAGCTCATTCCCAAGAAAGCTTTCTATATCAGCATCTATAATGGCGATCTACACCAGGTTCCCTCAGCTTCTTTCCCCTGTGTCTGTTTCCTTGGGTCTTGCTATTCAAAGTCCTAAGCCGAATCCTGCCTTTTTCATGAAACCTTTCCCAGCCATTCCTGACCCATTTGACCTCACACTTCTGTGTCATCTCACCCATGTATTAGCATTTAATTTTGTGCCAGCCCTCTCAGTGAGCCCCCATAAGGGAGATTAGCTGTCTTAATTATAAGTAATTGAGATAATTTTCTTTTTAGTACTTTGTGAGCATTAGAAAGTTGTTGCCCACAGCAGCCCCTTCTGCAAAGTCGGTGTCAGATGGTGATAGTCATGTGAACACCTTAGGGCTAGCTCTCATCAGTTCCTTCCTCCTTCTAGATCTTGGTACTTCCTCTTGTCTGTGGGAGGGATTGATGAAAATTTTAAATTATCATTATTATTATTTAATTGTTTGTGTGTGTGTGTGTGTGTGTGTGTGTGCTGGAGAAGACCAGAGGCATTAGATCCCCTGGAGCTAGAGTTACAGGCAGTTGTGAGGCACCTGTTGTGGGTGCTGGGAATCGAACTTGGGTCCTCTTCAAGAACAATATCAGCTCTTAACCACTAAATCATCTCTCCAGCCCCAGTGAAATTTTTAATGAAAGTGCAAGATAGGCTCTAAGGAACTTCAGCGGTGTCTCTTGTTTCAACAGTGAAGTGGTGGGAGATGTGCACACTTTGCACACTTTCCTGTTTCATGAACTTTTAACAGGGTCCTAACCCTCTTGCATCAGAAGAGACTAAGGAAAAAACACCAACTGTTGAGCACAGATTGCTTAAGAGAGGCCAGGTGCCTCTGACCTAGATGCACTATCCATTCAACTCTACCCAGAAGTGTGCTCGTTGGTATGTGAGGTTGGGAATTTATAGGAAGAATTATAGTTTTGTCCTTGTCAGTGGTAGTTATGGGCAACTGTGTGGTGTATGTGCTTTCACTGTAGCAAAGGTTTCTCTGAGGTTTGGACAGAACATAGACCAGGAAGGCTGTGCTTACTTAGTGACCTGCCTTCTCTTTTTATTGGATGGCTGTTTGTGTACTCATCACTTTCCCAATAAGGGGATTTTTGGCTTCTCTTTCTACCATGTGTCCACGCCAAAGTCCAGATAGATTTATCTGTGCTCAACCGGATATTCTTTGTGAAGAGAGTCCTGCAGCATAGCTTTTTTGCTGATTTCCAGGATTCTGACCTTCACTACAGGTTTCCAGTCCTGAATGTTCATTAGAATTCAGGACACTTAATGCCTTCCATCCCCTGTGCTTGACTCCAAGGGAGTCTGATTTGATTAGTCTGTGGTGTCCCCAGGCATTGGTTGTTTGAGAATACTCCTAAAGGGCTGGCGGGATGGCCAAGTGGGTGAGGACATTTGTCACAAAGCCTGATGACCTGAGTTCTTTTCCCCGGAACCCACATGGTGGAAGGAGAGAACCAAATTCCCCCCAGGTATCTTCTTACCCACACATACTTGCCCCTCCCAAATAATAAATAAAATTAAGGGTCTGGAGAGATGACTCAGCAGTTAGGAACACTGGCTGCTCTTGAAGAGGACATAGGTTCGATTTGCAGCATCGCCATGTCGGCTAACAACCGTCCTTAACTCCAGTTCCAGGGGATCCGATGCCTTCTTCTGACCTCCATAGGTGTTGCATGACACGGGTGCACTTACACATATGCAGGCAACACATTCATACACATAAAATAAAAATAATAAAAATTTTAAAATAAATAAAATAAAATAAAATTTAAAAATGCTTCCAAGTAAAATAGTCACTGTTCAGTGGGGGAGTGTCAGGCAAGTGCTCCACGCTAACATGAGCTGTTGTGAGTGGCATCAGCATCCATGGCCTCCTAATGAGATGGACTACAAAGGCACAGTGTCCCTTGTAGGTACTCTGCTCAAAGTGCAGATCTTGACCTTAATCTTGAAGAAATTCTAGATAAGCCCAAATTGAAGTTTACTCTAAAGAAAAAAAAAACCTAAATAATACCCTTCAAAAATGTTAAGTTCAGTCAGGCAGGTGGTCTGTATCTGTAATCTTAGAATTTGAGAGCCTGAGGCAGAAGGCTCATAAATTCCAGCTTGGGCTACAAGTGAGACTCCACCTCAGCAAAAACAACAGAAACAGAATGCTAACCTGGGCATTGTAGCACGTGTCTGTGATCCTAGTATTTGGGACATGGATCGATCAGGACTTCAAGGCCAGTTTCAATTGTGCAGTAAGTTCAAGGGGGGAGCCTGGGTTAACTGGGACCTGATCTAAAAAAAAAAAAAGAAAGCCCACCAAATAACCCAGAAACAACATAAAACCCCTAAATATTAGCTGGGCAAGTTCCAAGGCCATAGTGAGTTCCCGGCCAGCCTAGGCTATAAAATGAGATGCTGTCTCAAAAACAATAACAAAAAAAGCAAGCCAGGCATGGTGGTACACTCCCTCAATCCCAGCACTCAGGAGGCAGAAGCAGGCAGATCTCTGTGAGATTGAGGGCCAGCCTGGTCTACATATCAAGTTTCAAGCCAGCTAGAGCTAGAGAGAGACCCTGTCTCAAAAAGACAACAAACAAACAAACAAACAAAAACAAAAGCAAAACAACAACAGAACCCCAAAATGAAATGTTAAAAGTGAGAAGAAAATTCTGAAGAACGATCCTGGATTAAAGAAGACGAAGGGGCCGAGCACATAGCTCAGCACCTGCTAGCACATGTTAGACCTTCCTTGGGTTCAGTCACTAGACTGCAAAAACGAAAACAGAAAGAAAACAGAAACACCACTTAAACAAGACAGCAGGAGACAAAAGAACTAAATATACAGTGTGTGATCTTCGATTAGATCCTGGTTCAGAAAAAAGATATTAGTGGGAGGTAGATGGACCTTGAATAAGCTCTGTAGCTAATTCCTTCTATGCGATCAGTGATAATGTACTGATTTTTATGACTATGATGTAGATACCTAAGATGTTAATACCTAAGATGTTAATAATTGGGGTAATAATGGGGCTGTTTTTGAAATATTTTTGGGGAGTCTGAAATTATTTCAAAATGCAGGGGGCTGGGTTACCTATCATACGTGAAGCCCTGGGTTTGATTCCCCATGCCCACAGCACCATAAACCAGGAGGCACATGCCTACAATCTCAGCACTGGAGCTGGAGGCAGGAAGATCAAGGTCATCTTAGCTATATAGCATGGCTCAGACCAGACTGGGTTCGAGACAAGACACTGTCTCAAAAAAAAAAAAAAAAAGCAACCAAGCTTTCAGAAAATTCTAATATCTTGCCAATGTTAAGAGCTGCTTTTTTTAAAATTGTCTTGCTTAGCTGGGCATGGTGGCGCATGCCTTTAGTCCCAGCATTCTGGAGGCAGAGGCAGGCGGATCTCTGTGAGTTCAAGGCCAGCCTGGTCTACATAGTGAGTTCCAGGCCAACTGGGGCTACAGGGAGACCTTGTCTCAAAAAAACAAACAAACAAAAAAATAAAATTATCTTGCTTAATACTATCAGTAATTTTTCCTGAAAATGCTGTTCATCCAAGTTTCCAATTCTTTCTGTTATCTACAGACTGAAGTTCAGATTCCTTAGGATGTCAGTCACACTACAGTTAGGCCTGACCCAGGCTTTATGTCGGAACTTGTAATTCATTTCTTCCTTCCTATAAAATTCTTGCCTTCCTGTTCAGTCTCCTGAATTCGTCATCCTAAACCCCATGTCAGATCCTGTCTCATCACTGAAGTCTGGTATGAGTATTTCCACAATAATCAGTTATCTTGATTTTCTTTGAATTCTGGTAGGTTCATTGGTGTGGAGTGGAAATAGGAGCTTCAGATTCAGAAATAAGTGAATCTCAGTCCTGGTTCCACCCCTTACAGGCTCTGAGACCATGACTTATCATCTTCTCTAGCTTCCTGATGAGCTTAGGATGAGGCATAAAGTTAGAGGTTCCAAGCACCAACTAGGTTTCTTCATTAATGTAATTCTGTATCCCTAAAGGCATTGCACATGTTATTGTGGGTGGTAAAAGGGTCTTGTTAAAAAGTTCCTATGGGGGGGGGGGAAATGACAGTGCTTAAGCATGAGGGATGCTTATGTGTGCCAGTAGGGAATAGAGAACCACACCAGGATGTCAAGATCGCGATATATATGTGTGTGGTCAGCTGAATCCCCTAGGAGATGCCAAATTCAGAATACCAGTGGTCACCAAAATCATAGGAAAAAACATGAGCATCTTAGAAAAGAAAACATTAAATATACACGGAGCTTTATTCTTTCGAGCAACCACTGGTCTCTCTGGAATACTTGCGAATTTTATTTTCAGATACTGTTTCAAGGTTAAATATGAACCTCTGAGGACTACAGTCATTAACTACACTAACATTTTTGCCTCTTTACAAGCACTTTGTAACTGATAATTTGCTTTCAGGTAACATAAGCAAAGAAAACTGTGTTCTGAGTAGTTCACTGGTGGCCTTCTTAAGTGTGTTTCATATCCCAGGGCTCTGACTGTTTATAAAAGTTGATGATGTTTGGCAGTCAAGAATCATACTTTCCCACCGCCATCAAAAGGAGGAGTCAGACTCCACTGGGATGAAAGCAACCATACGTCTACTCTTGCAGACAGCATTTGGTGCACATTACTATGCAATATTTGAAAAAACACTTACGAGTGTTACATGGAGATTAATGAATCAGTGGAGGCTAGACCAGCAGAATGCACTTTTTCAGAATAAGGACTCGGGCACTGGTCAAAGAGTACAAAGGACTCTGTGTTTCTTTTGGCTGGTGTAGCAGATACTCAGTAAATAGAAATGTAGAACAGAAAGGTTTATCTTTCTTTCCTCATTGGGTCTGATCCGTACAGTTACATATTCATTTATGAGGTATTTTTGAGTACCTGGTATATGTCAGGCACTGTGTTACTTATAATAAGAAATAGTCCTTACCCAGAAAGTTTGCTCAATTAGAAGAGGAATAAAGAATGGGAACACTTAGTAAAAGATGATTTAAAAGATGCACACATAATTTGAGGGAACTGAGATTATAATTCTTAGCTACTTAGGCAGAAGGAGAATTTGTGGAGTAAAGTAACTAAATTTTGAAGGAGGAATTGGAAGTTCATAAAAAAGCAAAATATGGAAGAAAGCATCCCTCTGATTCAGTATACTAGTACTTTCTTACTTGCAAATTGTCTTCACTTAAAGAACATTTTTCACATATCTATTTGTCATATATGAAGAACCAGAGGCACAATAATTCAGTTCCTGCCTTCAAGAGGCTTAAAAATCTAAAGGGTTCACAGCAAGTTCTCTTTTAGGGTCTGCCGAGGCGTTCCCAAGCTATGTGTTTGTCTTAGTTCAGAAAATGAAGTGCTGATGAGAAAAATAAGCTATGGAATAAAACTCTGTGTGAAGCCCAGTGTGGTGGCACATGCCTTAAAAACCACAGCACTGGGGAGGCGGAGATAGCTGTAGCTCTGTGAGATCAAGGCTGGCCTGGTTTACATAAGTTCTAAGCCAGTGGGGTTATAGGGAGACCTTGTCTCAATTTTTTCCCCAATACACATGGCTAAAGATATTAGCCCTCGAGAAAAGCCTACTTCTGTCACACCCCTAGACCAATGTGATTTCTTCTTATGTTCTAAATAAATATTTTCATATCTACAGACAAGCGTACCTCTCACCACTCATCACAGAAGCATCTTTGGGCAACAGATGGAGACGATTACAAGTTCCAGAACTGGTCAAACGCAGAGAATAGGTTTCTGTGAGGTGCTCAGCCCTAAGTGACATATCTGCAATGCAGTCTGTAACCTAAAAGTTCAGGAAACGTAGCAAACGGGGGGCGAAAGAATAGCAAGCATCTTTCACCTCTCCCGAGTGAAGCTTCCTCACGCGACAGATGGTGATTAACCCAGAAAGCCTCAGCTGGTCAAAGCGCAGAGAATAAGAGACTGAAGAGTGTTTGTCCCTGGGTAGGACCCCTACATCAAACCTCTACCACCCAGGGCTCTGACTGTAAGAGCCAGAATTGGTGTTAGGCCACAAGGAAACAGAGTTTTCCAGACAGCTGGGAGGTGACGCATATGAACTTACAGCAATGGTGACAGCATGCACGAGACCCACACAAACTCTAACCAGACAAAAACCCAGCATAGAAGTGGGGAAATGGCTAAGAAACCCCAACCTTAGCTGATAAACTACTGGCAATCCATAATTGCTGGGAGAGGGAGAGTGGTCTTCTTTAAGGGACTGGTGCTAGAGAGGTTAGCCAGGCTCCAGGAGATGAAGCCACACTGAAGGACATTTGGGAACACAAATTTTACTTGCTAGGTCTTAAATTTATATGACAGAGTGCATGAAATCCCGGGCAGGGGGCGGCAGCTAAAAGAGGGGTGCGGATAGGAAAGGAGATCTAAATATCAAAATACATGGTACACAGTTGGCAAAAATTCAATAAAAATGAAAAATGTTAAAAAAAAATACGCTGCTTTTTGTAGGCTTGGACTTCACTAAAATGATAGACCCCTTTGAACTGAATGGAATGACTGGGACTTTAACGAATATGACTGAGATTTTTTTTTTTTTCTTTTCTTTTTCCTGGAACCCAACTTGGTAAGCAAGTGATCTATGGAGAGAGGAATGTAACCCAACCCAGGGAAACGGGAGGGATGATGAGCTCCTAAGGGTGAGAGGGCCTACTCCTTTGCTCTCAGACAGCATGACAACATTCTGATATCTAGGAAGTACAGCTCCTTAGCTGTACTTAAACCAGGCATCCCACAAAACAGCCCTGTGCCAATCCATTTCCAGCCCAGGGGCCGTGTACGTAAGTGACTCAGATCTTTTATGAATCCTTTTCTGCCTCCCTCCACTCCTTAGGTCTATGAAAGCGAGGCCCGAGAAGGAAGTCAGATGCCAAGAGGCATGGAAAGGGACAGGTGGGGTTGCTATTGTTCAGGGCCGCAGACGCTGGGTGTGTTTTACTACCGTTTTTTTTTTCGGTTTGGACTCCCCTCCCCTTTGTGACTGTTCCAGGGACTCTCCCACCTCCCACTTCCTTATTATGTGTTTCTTTACTGTATCCCTTTTATGGCCAGAGAAGGCTGTGCAAATAGTTCACAGTTTAGTAAAAATGATGTTTTTGAAGACAAGGAACCTGGCCTTGATTTCTCCCCCAAAGAGATTAAAGTTCATAAAAATAGGTTTGAGAAGGGCTAGGAATGGTGAGTGTGGTGTTAGGGAACAGGTGCTCACATGAAGAGTGAGTCAGAGCGCTGGCTATTTGTCAAATCTGAGAGGAGAGGGGGCAAAAATCATTCTGGAAGGTAGATTTTGTTCAGAAGGCCTTAGAAGTCTTAGGACATCCTCTTGCCAGGTCGAGTGGGGGATGAGGTTAGATTGTGGAAGGTGTGTCATGTTGGCACTTTACTTAACCTCTCTGCCTCAACTTTTTAAATCTATGACAATAGGGATGATACACAGACTTTTCCGTGAGGACCGTAGCTGTGTGGAAAGCCCTTGGATGGTAACTGGCACTCAGTGAGCAATGAGGACTGTTGTAATTATAGGAACAGGCAAAGGTACCACCCTGGTTCTGTATGATAGGATGGTTTCTTGTAGCCAGGGTCCAGGCAGGCCAGCTGGAGATGAACGTGGCCATGGGAGTAGAAGAACGTTCTTGGAGGAGAAGGACTGGGGAGCAGTCACTCCTGTACAGCATTTTATGAGCACATTTTTACTCAATGGGGACAGGGGGTGAGGTTTTTGTCACAGTTCCTGTCTCCTGGAGGTCTAGGAATGTGTCCTGCCAATCAGATAGGTTTTCCAAGCCTAGGCACAGGTTTCAGAGAATGCCTTGCAAACAGTGTTCATCTGGCTAAGAAAATTCCTTATTGTGGCTAAGGTCATTATTTTTGTCTCTACAGTGCATAAGAGAAAGATTGAAAGAGGCTCTAATAAGGAAATGAATGGATCGACTGGAGCAGAACTGGGACTTGCATGTAGCATATATAAGTTTTATTTGAATGTAAAAAGGACTTCTTAAAAACAGATCTCTCCATATAAATACAGTGCGTTGCCTGAGCGCATAGCAGATTCCCTCATGAAAACATTCAAACAGAATCTCTAAAGAATGGGCAGTATGCTTTCTCTACTGCATGGTAGGTTAGACTGAGTAAGTCATTTACATCAAGGGAGAAAGCAGATACAGGTGAGAGAGAAATGGGATGTGAGAGGAAAGAGTTGCAAGGATGCTTACTGGGGGCCGTCACAGGCCAGGCACTGTTTTAATATCATTTATGTCTTTTACTTATTCTTTTACTGTCATTTTCTGATGCAGGTAAGAGCTATCCTTGTGTTGAAGACGAGAAATGGTGAAGGGAGTGAAATGGCCGGTCCAGGGTCATCCAGCCAGAGCTAGTATGTCTTGCCTCAAATAGAGAAGAGGCTAAGTGGATTTTTGTTGTGGATGGAGTTCATTAAGGATACTTGTGTTAGGTTAAATAATAGCCTTCCCCAAACACCCGTGTCCCATTGGAACCTAAGAATGGAGATTGTATTTGGCAAAAAGAACTTTCAGTTGCAAGGAAGTTAAGATCTTGGGACTGGGTGATCAGTCCAGATATCTGGGTGGATCCAAATGAAGTTACTAAGGCCCTTGCAAGTAAAAGAGGGAGACACAGAGTCAGGGACAGATGATAAAGAACAAAAAAGACTATTGGCTATCATCAGCTTTGAACTTGGAGGGGCTGTGAGTCAAGGAACCAGAAACTTCCTGAAGCGGCATCAGAGACGGATCATCCCTCAACCTCCAGAAGGACTTTTCTGGGGGGGGGCGGGGGGGAGCTCTGCAGTGCCTTGATTTTGGCCTAGAGAGAACCATTTTGGACTTCTGATCTCCAGAACTGTAAGAATTGGGGGGGAAGAGATGCCTGTAGTCTTTGCATTCCTGATTTACACACTGGCACACAGAGAAAAGATGATAAGAAATCAGCCAGGATGTTAAACATTGATTAAATCTAGACGATGGGTAGAAAACCGACTATGAGAAAGTTATTTTCTTGTAATATCATATTTTATACTTAATTTTCCAGGAAGCAAAAATTAAAGTGAATTCTGAATTCAGTCCCCAGCACTACACACACACACACACACACACACACACACACACACACGCACACAATCACTACGGTGTAAACAGAAGCACGGACAGCATACCTCAAGAGCTTCTTCCTGACCTCTGAAAGAGCATGCCTTTTGAATACAGAGATGGATTTGCTAAAGGAAGGCTGTTGTAAGCAGAGGGATGACTTGCGTAAAGGTGAGAAGGGGGAGATGAATATTAGCATGAAATTTTATCCTTTAGTCTAAATGGTCTATCACTTGAATGGCTCAAACTAAACACATCTCTAGTCATCAAGGAATGAGTTCAGTGACTTTTTATGGGATTAACTGACACATTCTGGCAACCTGGTATCAATATCTGGACTTGGAGTCAGGGAAGGGAAGTTCTGAAACCCTTGCTGTAGGCTTTTCCCTTAGACTGGTTGCATTATAGAAGGGGGCAGGCCCTCAATCCCCAGACAGTTGCCTTACACTTTGCAGAGGGATGTATTTCCTTTGTTGAGGGGTAGGGTTATTGCTTTGATCTTTTTTCATTAACAAATTCAGGAAATGACTAAACAGCTTTCTCTAATAGCCTTATAATAGAATCATCCAATTCCTTGATGATTCATTGGTTTCTCTAACTTCCAGGAAATCACACCTTTCCCCAGCCCTCCTGGATCCTGAGAGACTTACAAGGCCATATAGGGCACTAAGTGTGTATATAGGTTGGGGTGTGTGTGTGTGCAAAATAAACAAAACCAGGGAAGTGGGTGGGGGTGAGGCTGGCCAGGTAAGCACCAACTGTTGTAACTGCTCTATTTTCTTAAAATACACTGTTCCTTTCTCCCCTGCCTGAGCTTCTCACTAATAGTTCATGGCTAAGCCTTCATCTCTGGGCACAAAGAAACTGGTTTCCTAGCTCCTCCATGGTTTGGTTCCACCCACTGAAACAATGGGCCCATTTTTTCCCAATAGTCAAAAGCCCTTGTGTTTGGCTCTTGAAGTTCCACTTGAACTGGTGCCAAAGTTCATTTCTTCCTCCTCTGTTCTTTCCTGGTCATTCCAGTCTGCAGGCTTGAGGCGGTGGGGTAGAAATCCTCAGCAGTGTCCAGGCAGTTGTAGGAGAATCTTTTAGGCTGTAAGCAAAAGAAACAGAGTTGTGGACCAGGACCTGAGTGGTTGAGCTCTGACCTTGAATGAGTAGGTCTGTCTTTCTATGCCATAGCTATGCCTTTTGTGAAATGAGATAAAACTAGATGGACTCTGGCCCTAAAGCTTGAATGCCCTGGCCAGGAATGTTATCTGTTCTTCCTCAATGAAACATGTACATACTTTATGAACTCAAGCATAGACCCTCTCAGGTAGAATCAGTGTCACATCCCCTTTTGAGAAGCCTTCTAAGCAGGTGGATAATCGTTGGCCAAGATTCAGTCTGAACCGCTTTTGTGGCAGAGAGAGTAAGGCCCTGCCGGATTGTGGGAAATCCTGACCTCCCTCCTCCCACACTTCAGGAATTTGGACTTTTGTGAACTATCAGGGACTTTAGGTAGAAAGTGACCTGGTCAGATCTGTTTTTCAGGACACGTGCTGTAGTAGCTGGTTTCTGTAACTGTGTTGCTCCAGAGTCCATTTGAGAGACTCAGATCTTGGCTGAAAGCGTCAGAGGGAAAGGCAGGAACACTTGAGAATGCCAGGTCTTTGTGAAATAGAGGGAAAAGGAGGTGGTAGGTGAGCTTGAAGGTGGCTCTGAGCTCTGCCTGGTTTGGGTTACGGGGTGGATCAGATGTCTTTAGTCCTGGGATAAGGATGAGGGTTAAGATGGTGGTGGACTGAGGAGCTAAACTGAGTTAGAGGGTATATTTGATGAGGCACCTGTGGGCCGTCTACCCACAGAACTACCCATGGGCAGACAGCTGGAGCAAGAGGACGCTGTGACTGGAGTGGTGGAGGCTGGTGAGGAACCAGGAGTGAGCCCCAAGGGTCTCTGGCTTATCGAGGCACATGGCTGTGTGATGTCCTCTTTCTCAATTATTTCTCCAGTGATTCTGAGTGACTTTTCAGGAATTTGGGAAGATATTCTTTGCCTGAGGTTGCATATGAGTTACAGGAAGTCATAGAAAGAGGTGGGGGGAGGGTCTGTGAACCTATGAGGGAAGAGGAAGAGGAGAAAAATGAGCAAAGGCTTTCTAGAGAAGGGTGATAAGAAAGGGCGGACAGGTGAAACACACACTATAAAAATTTTTAACATTTATTACAAACCATAAAAAGTACAATGTAAATGTAAGCGTTCTGTTGAGAACACAGTATCCATGGGTCAGATCCAAGAGGGGTGTGACTTGTAGGGTAAAGGAGAAGTCCCACGGAAGGGTGAAGCTGACATCTGGGCTACCAGGTCTAGAAGTCTGGAAGCTGTCCCACTTGCTGGTTTACTCAACCTCTTGTTAGCAATGAGTTTCATATATTCATTTTACAATACAAAATAGCCAACAAGAATGCTGTGCATAGTGCATGCCACCTAGCAGTGAGCTCACCGCTTTATGATCTCATTTGGTCCTCACAGTGGCAGATGGTACCTTAATAAGCCTCATTTACAGAGGAGGGAACTAAGATACAGTCATTTATCCAGGACTTTACAGTTTGTGTGCATGAGCCAGAATTTGAAGTTGGGCTCCCCAGGGGACACAACCTCTCAATAGCTATATATAGTTTAGTAATTCTGTGCTTGTTTGCTTGCTTTAGTGAGACAGATAGGATGCAGTCTGGGTGCAGAGAATGTGGGGTAGGACGCTCCTGTTGATAGGAGGAGGCGATGGGAAGTCCTGAGGTTGGACTTCTCTAGGAATGGTCCTCGAATAAGCTAAATAAGAATTATCTGGGATGTTTGTTAAAAATTGAAATCTGAGCCTGGCGCGTGGTGGCTCAGGCCTTTAATCCCAGCACTCAGGAGGCAGAGGCAGGCATGAAATTGAGGCCAGCCTGGTCTACATAGTGAGTTCTAGGCCAGCTAGGGCTACAGGGAGACCCTTTCTCAAAAATAATCCCCCCCCCAAAAAAAAACCCTGGAATGTTGGACTGGAGAAATATCTCAGTGGTTAAGAGCACTGGCTGCTCTTGGAAAGGACCCAGGTTCGGTTCCCAGCACCACATGGTGGTGGCTCACAACAGTTTTTGTTGTGAGCAACTCTCTTCTGACCTCTGTAGGCATTCACGACATGGGTGCCCTTACACACATGCAGGCAATATACTCATACATATAAAATAAAATATCAAAAAA
>NW_008349082.1:111921-120790 GCF_000622305.1 Nannospalax galili | reverse complement strand
TGAAATCTGAGCCTGGCGCGTGGTGGCTCAGGCCTTTAATCCCAGCACTCAGGAGGCAGAGGCAGGCAGATCTCTGTGAGTTCAAGGCCAGCCTGGTCTACATAGTGAGTTCCAGGACAGCTGGGGCTACAGGGAGACCCTGTCTCAAAAAGACAAAAAAAAAATTGAAATCTGTAGTCTCACCTTGCACCAGCTGAAAGCAGAATTTCCCAAGCACTGATGTTTGAGATCTCATCTGGCTGGCTGGGTTAGGGAAAGCGGTGGAACCTTAGGTTCTCCAGTCACCCCAGCTCAGGGTGGTCTCATGTGTGAAGTCACGTTGTTCTCTGTGCTCTTTCCCCCCTGGGCTCTTGTAGGGCTGCTGTGGGGGCCCAAGAGTAGATAAAATCCTGCAGGCGCTTTGAGGCATTTTGGTGTCTCTTGTTCATCTTGTTCACATTTTTCTTTTACGTTCCCCTCTCACATTCTTTCCCCACCCACTCCCCCTTAGGGACAGTTTCACTTCTTTGCCTGTCCCTAAGGGGTTTACCACCTGGGTTTGGACAGGTGTGGGGGAGGGGAACGAGTCTTCCTGTGGTTTGGTGCTCAGTGGGGGTGGAGCACTGGAGCAGGGCGGCCAGCTGCAGCTCCTTTCCCTAGGCCCCTCTGCTCTGGTCCTAGGGAGGCGCTTTACATGAAGGCGAGCTGCTTCTCAGCATGGGGGCCGCACAGAGCACTGGGTGGGGAATTGTGGGATTGTAGTTGGAGATGTCAACAGAGACTGTGTCAGGGCAGCCACAGACTGTGTGTCCCTGTGTTCCCTGAGCCAAGCAGGGCAGAAAAGCAGGAGGAAATGGGACTCTTTCTCCTTCAGCCCCGTCCATGAGCACTTTACAGGGGGGAATGCACTTATATCCCCTACCTTGGATGAGGATATGGTTTTTCACAGCTTATTTTCTGGGATGCTTACACATTCTTGTTTCAGGGAAATCCAGATGTAAAGGGACAGCTGAGGGATGGGTTTCCTTGGCCACCATGACAAAGTTGCTCATCCACTCCCTACCTAAGTTTGCTTATCTGTATACTGTTGGATTTGGGATCCGATGGAGTTAATCTTTCATGCTCTGATCTCAAGTTCCAATCTTGTGGTTAGCTGTGGGTAGGCAGGGGGCAGGTGCCTCAGAGCCCTAAAGGCTTCTTTTGTTTGGTCACATATGCCCTCCTCTCTCCAAATAAGTAGGTTGAGTGGTTGAGTTCTATTGATTTTTGTGGCTTTTTGAACAGCTCTGTATTTCGGATGAGTGGGGCAAAGGAGCCTGAGGAAGGAACGCACCATTAGCAGGTGTGGGGTTCCTAATGCTTTGGTATCCATATGGCGCCTATGACGACCGACTTTCCTTTTCCGTCCCTCCCGTTTCCTTTATAGCCCCCCCTGCCCCGCTCCAAATATCCCGTTCAGTTTGTAGACTGAGCTATGATTTCTTATATAAATTTATTGGCTGTTTCTTCTCTGTGGTTCTCAAAAAAACAAATAGCAGGAAATTCTTTGAACCTGGTGGAATATACAGGGCACAGAGAGACGCATGCACACCTCTGTCTTCTGCCCAGCATCCATTTGAAGTAAGGGGAGGGTATATAGTCTTTTGGGTTGGTTAATAGTTTCTAGGAATCTCCTATAACTCATATATGAACCCACCTAGTGTCCTAATGCCTTTTATGCCACGGCCACTTAAGAGTTTAAGGAGGGTGCCGGGCATGTGCCCGATTGTTATACATATGTGTGGATGTATGATGTGGGTCAGAGGGTGGGGTGAAGGACAACCGAGGCAGAGAGGAAGTGATTCAGGAGCTGCATTTACTCTGTTTCTGTGCAACTTCCTGGAAACTTGTGTCAGAGACTGTACAATTTTTCTTTAATCCAGCCTGAAATCTGCCTTGTTTTATTCTTGGGGGCATATTTTGTGAAGCTTTGGGAAGGTGGAGGTTAAAATATGAAGACCTTCCTGTACAATGTGAGGTCTCAGAAACTGTGGGTTGGCTTGTGGAGCTATCACCAACTCTGGATTTGTGAGTAGGATTCAGAGGATTTGGGAGTTGCTGTGGCAGAGAGAAGACGGGACAAGTAGACAAGCAGGAAACTGGTTAGGTTTTTGCTTCGTCTTTAATTGACCTGTAAGCATTCTGACTTTTAAAAATAATCTTTCACTGGGGGCTGGAGAGATGACTCAGTGGTTAAGAGCAGTGGCTGCTCTTGCAGAGGACCGGGGTTCGGTTCCCACATGGTGGCTAACAACTTTCTGTAACTCCAGTTCCAGGGGGTCTGATGCCCACTTCTGACCTCTGCAGGCATTGCATGACTCAGGTGCACTTACACACATACAGGAAATACACTCATACACAAAAAATTAAAAAAAATTAAAAAAATAGTTTCACAGCTGGACATGATGGCACATGCACTTAGGAGGCAGACAGGTAGATCTTTGTGAGTTCGAGGCCAGCCTGGTCTACATAGCGAGTTCCAGGCCAGCTGGGGCTACAGGGAGATCCTGTCTCAAAAAGACCAAAAAAAGTTTGTTTCGCTAGGGTTGAGTATATAACTCAGTGGTAGAGCCCAATCGAGCAGAGAAATATAAGATACAGTCTCTTCCCTTTTAAGGGGAAGGTTCTATGAGGCCGCAAAGTAATAAGGCAGAGCGTTAACAAAGTAAAAAGTTGAGTTATATGATCACAGAGGGCTTCTAGAGCTGAACAGTCTGATTGTAAGATGCAGGAATTTTTATTTTACTCATGGCAAAGGCCCTACTGCTGAGCTGTACCTTTTATTTTGAGACAGGGTCTCAAATGAGTTGCTTAGACTGGCCTAGAACTTACTCTGTAGTCCAGGCTGGTCTTGAACTGAGATGTTCCCGCCTCAGCTTCCTGAGAAGCCGGATTATAGTCTATACCCAAGCTGGTCTTGAACTGAGATGTTCCCGCCTCAGCTTCCTGAGAAGCCGGATTATAGTCTATACCCAGGCTGGTCTTGAACTGAGATGTTCCCGCCTCAGCTTCCTGAGAAGCCAGATTATAGTCTATACCACCAGGCTGGTCTTGAACTGAGATGCTCCCACCTCAGCTTCCTGAGAAGCTGGATTATAGTCTATACCACTGGGCCTAGCTCTTCCCCTTTCCTTCCTCTTCCTTTTCCGTCTTTGGTGCTGGAGATTGAAGTCGGGGCTTCACACATGCTCAGCCCTTACCCCAGCCTCTCACTAGACTTTTGGAATCTAATTCCTGGCCAAGAAAGAAAAATAAAATCATTCTACTCCCTGATGAATTCAGATGAAAGCTGGGAATAAAATCAGGCACAACTCAAAGAGGAGACATGGGTGAAGAGCTAAGCTGGTTTATAGGAGTTACGCATGAGATGGCACACACATTTTTATTGTATTAAAGTCACCAGATAGCTCAGCAGCCCTCACAATCTGATGTTAAGAACATGAGCAGGGGTCCAGCAAGATGGCTCAGTGGGTAAGGCGCTTGCTGCCAAACCACATGACCTGAGTTCAATCCCCGGACTCACATGGTGGGAGAAGGGAACCAACTCCTGCGAGTTGGCCTCTGACCACCACACGTGGGCTGTGGCACATACACATACATACATATTACAGAGAAAATAAGTGTGAACAAGCACCACAACAGAAAGCCCTGAGCAGGGAAATGGCATTAGCTAAGGGATTGCAGAGCAATTTTGACCTTGAAGAGTTTTTTCCTATGGAACTACAATTACTTTACTCTCTTCTGGGTGCTGGGCTCAGGGTGGGATGGGGAGAAAGATGGGTAAGAAACGCTCAGATGGCCCAGGGCCAGCGTTTTGTGTGATGTTCACACACTAAGCTCATGTCCCCTCTACCCCACTGAGGTGCCAAGGCAGCATGGTTGGCGTGTCTCCCTGTTTTTTCCACCCTTTTAAGATGTCATGATGCCCTTTTGTAATTTTCTGTTCCCCTTTTAATCTTGCCGTGAATGCTCAGTTTTACCCTGAGGTCATTTATGCAAAATCACTGACGGAGGATAAGAAAGTTTTCTGGACCTCACATGCGTAGTGCTGGCTCTAGGCCCCTCCAATTCCTCTGTCTCTAGGATGATCCTGGGACTTGAGTTCTAACCTGAGTCTGAGTGTGGTCCTTTGACCAGCCCAGTTGCTCCCTGAGTGTGGCTCAGCCTGGGGAAGGAAGGGAGTCCAAGCTCTGTGTTGAAGGCCTTGTGAGTCAGATAGACTGCATCTGAATCTAAATCCACTTCATTTTTCGTTAACTGTGGACGACTGACATACATGTTCAGAGCCTTAGTTCCGGTACCTATAAAAAGGAGAGGAAACCCTCATAACAGTTCTATGTGCAGCACTTAGCACTTGACCTTTCTGAGTTCATCATCAGCATCAGCATCTCTAGAGTCTAGCTATTACTGTGGTTGTCAGTTTTCAGACGGAGAAACTGTAACAGACCACATGAATGTACCTCCTAACTGGCAGAGTGGACATTCTGAACAGGCACAGCCCGCCCCCAGAGCCCGTGTCCTTAACTACAGCACCAGACTGTGTAACTGTGATGCGTTAACAAGGATGAACTGAGGAAAGCATTTAAGGCACTAAGGTCAAACAGTGTCACTCCTTAGTGGTAGTGATTGCCACCAGGACAGAGAAGCCTGTCTTCCCGGGTGTGCTGCGTCTCTCCACTGCGTGCAGAAGATGCCGCCCTGGGACAGGGCGAAGCCGGACAGAGGTGAATCCTTCCACTGACTGGGGTTGCACGGTGCCAGGGCTTCCTCTAATCCTGCTGGGTTAGACATGGTTTATTGGCAAACATCTCGTTCCTTCCGTCCCAACGTTGCCTCACAGGCTCTGAAAGGAAAACACAGGAGCTCAAACTGTGTGGCCACAGGGAGGGGCTCCCACTCAAAAACCAGTTGTTCAAGAATCATGTTTCTGACTCTTCCTTCAGAGATTCTGGCTGTTTATTTCCTAGTCTCTTGACATTTGGTTCAGGGGTCCCAGATAAGCCATCTGTGGACCAGAGTGCGGCTGCCACCTAAATTGGCACAGGTGCAAGGTCAGTGCCATGAAACTAAGGAGACCCTGTGGGGACGTGGGGAAGCCCCTCTGCTGGCTTCAGAGGAAGCAAGCTTTGAGCTTGTTCTTTCCCTTGTCATGTGTCCCTTGGCTCTCTGCCTGGTCCTGGGAACAGCTTAGCCAGTGAGCAGTTCTGGCTCATACGCCCATTCACGGCACTGGCTGGGTCACAGGTAGCATGGTTTGTAGCTAAAAGGTTTTTGGACCTGGAGGACCTGGATTGCTGTCACCTATCTGGCACTTTTCAGTTGTATGACTCCAACAGTTTATTCACCGTCTCTAAGCCTGCTTTCTCACCTTTGAGAAACACACAGGGATCAAATAAAATAGCACATGCAAAGCCCCTAAACAGCAACTTACCCACTTCAGTGCTCAGCAAACATTCATGGCCATGGGTAGATGCAATCGAGCAGAGAAATATAAGATACAGTCTCTTCCCTTTTAAGGGGAAGGTTCTATGAGGCCGCAAAGTAATAAGGCAGAGCGTTAACAAAGTAAAAAGTTGAGTTATATGATCACAGAGGGCTTCTAGAGCTGAACAGTCTGATTGTAAGATGCAGGAATTTTTATTTTACTCATAAAATGATGAATCAGTTTGAGGGGGAAACTGGAGATAGAGGTACCATAAGGGATGCCATTAAACCTCTCACTGCCTGTTGTAAGAGGTCCTACGTGTAGGTGAGGGAGGCCTGTACACTGTGACATAACTCTTCAGTGATCTGGGTTGTGTAAGATACCTCCCCCAGGGGATGACCTTGGGAGCACCCAGAGAACTGGGGACATCGGTGAACTGTTAAGGAGAGGGGAGGTTGTTTAATGAGCTTGTTTTGTGTCATTCTTGTTCGGCAGTAATCCAAAAAAGAACAAAAATAACAGTGGTCCCTTATTGTTTCTCTGTAGATCGTTTTCCAACATAAAACTTACTTCAATAAGAGATGTGAGCCAGAGTGGCCCCCAGTTCCTACGCTGAAAGGATCCTCCTGCCTCTGACTCCAAAGTTGTTGGACCAGGGGTACATGCCACGGCTACAAATACTGGGTAGTTTCACAATTTACAAAATGGTTTCACAGGCGTTATCTGATTCTCACCAGAGTCCGTGTAGGGAGGCTGGGCAGGGCCGTCCTCACTTTCTGAACAAGGAGAGTTTTAACCTCTGAGTCAAGAAGAGACCACTTCACTCTAAGGGCAGTGTGTGTTTCTTTGTTCCTTGTTCCCCAGTGAGGGAATGGGACTTCACTTCTACCAATATTTCAGTTCAATACATATTTACTAAGTGCCCAGTATACTCTAGAAAGTGAAAGTCCACAGGAAGGCATATGTTAAAAAACAAACAAACCTGTTTTGGTGATTATAAAAGCAACACGTTTATTATTTTTATTAAATTTTCATTATTTTTTAATTGTAAAGCAGGAGAAGAGATTCCCCTAGTCCCACCAGCTGGAGACACAGACTCCTTTTGGCTTTATTTATTTATTATTTATTCATTTATTTTTCCAAAGTTGTAGCTTAATTTTATTTTATGCTGGTTGAAGGACTCAGTCTAAATGATGCCTTCAGATTGTATTTGTCTTTGAGAAGTTTTTCTTTTTTAAAATCTTTTGAAACAGGGTCTCTCTGTACTCCCAGCTGGCCTGGAACTCGCTATGTGGACCAGGGTATGCGCCATCACGTCCAGCTTTGAGAAGTTTTTATTAGATGGTGGGACTACACTGCAGAGACTGACTTACACAGACCTGAGATGCTCTCTGGATTCTTTCTCAGGCTTGTTTTGTCATCATTTTTGTTAAGTTAAAATTTTAAGTCAGTGGGCTGGAGAGATGGCTCAATGGTTAAGAGCACTGGCTGTTCTTGCAGGAGACTGGGGTTCAAATCCCAGCACCTACATGGCAGCTAACAACCATGGATAACTCCAGTTCCAGGCAACCCAACTCCTTCTTCTGACCTGTGCAGGCATCGCATGACACGGGTGCACTTCCACACATGCAGACAATACACTCATACACATAGAAAACAAATAAAAGTTTAAGTCAGCATACAAAGTAATGAGACTATGGAATCCTCACACAAATGTGTTAGTATTCTTTGTTCTAGCTCACCGCTCCCCCAGTGGCTGCCATGTGTGTTCACCCACCTGGAGGGCTCCCTTTCTTCCCTGGATACTCCCCTTCTGCTGTGGGGTTACAGGTACGCCATCCCTTTCCCCCTTACTCCTTGAGATTGCTTCCTCTGCTCCCACGATCATTCTGATTTCATTACCCACATACACATTTGTTTTTTACTCTAGGTTCCACACGTGAGATAAACCATGTAGTATTTGTCTTATTATGCCTGGCTTATTTTGTTTAATATGGCTTGCAGCATCAATTTTTTTGGAAAATATGATTTCATTTTTCTATATGGCTGAATAAAACTCCACTGTGTATATGTCCCACAATTTATCTCTTCACCTGTTGATGGACATCCAGACTGGTTCCCTTTCCTAGCTTCTATGAACAATTCAAGTACTAAACATGGATGGAGTCTTTGGGGCATTTAGCCAAGTGTGGGACTGCTGAGTCATATGGTGATTCTAATTTTACTTTTTGAGACGTCTTCAGGCTGATTTAGTGGCCATGTCAGGCTGCTGCCCCATCAGCTGTGTACACAGGATCTTCTTCTGCACCCTTACCAACATTCATTGACCTCGGTTCCACTGACAGCCATGCTGACTGCGTGAGATCAAACTTCAGAGTACTAATTTGTCTTTCTTCTGTGGCTGATGGCTAGCCAAGGATACACTTCTCAGGTTTTTTTTTATTTTTTGCATGTATATTTCTTTTTCTTTGAGAACTGTCTATTCAGTCCTTTGCCTCATTTGTTAATTGGATGATTTTTGTGTGTGTTTAATTTTTGAAGTTCTCTGGGATTGTTTAGATTGTTTGTTTAGATGGAGTGATAACATTTAGACTGTGTCTTTCAACCAGCTGTACCCCAGGCTGGCCTCAAACTCACTGTGTAATCAAGGGTGGCCTTAAACTTCTGATCCTCTTGCCTGTACCTACTAAGAGATTGTATTCGGACTGAATGTGGGTTAGAGATGTGCACCACTATGCCCAGTTTTATGGGGAGCTAGGATTCTAACCCAGGGCCTCCTACAACGCTAGGTAAGAACTCTATCAACGAGCCTCATCTCCAGGCCCCACAGTTCTCCACATATTCTAGATGTTAATCCCCTGTCGGATGTCCACTTGGTAAAGCCGCTTTCCCTGGTTCTGTAAATTATCTCTCCACTCTGATGGTTGCTTCCTTTGCTGTGCGGATGCCTTTTGATTTCCTGCAATCCCATTTGTCAGTATTTGGGATCCCTTTGCCCTGGAGTCCTTTTTAGCAAGTCCTATCTCTTCTAGTGTTTTGCATATGTTTTTCTTAGCAGTTTCGGGTTCAGGTCTTATATTAAGGCCTTTGATCCATGTGAATTGATTTTTGTTCAGAGTGAGAGACACGGATCTGGTTTCATTCTTCTACGCGTGCAAATCGAGTTTCCCAGAACGATTCGTGGGAGAGGCGGTCTTCCCTACAGTGTATGTTTTTGACACCTTCGGGGAAAAATCCTGTGTCTATGGCTTGTTTCTTTGCTCTAGTCCGTAGGTTTATGTGTCTGTGTTTGCTCCAGTGTGATGCCATCTTTCCACCGTGGCTCTGTACTGTAATTCAAGACCAGGTACTGTGATGCCTCCAGCTGTGCTCTTTTTGCCCAGGATTTCATTGGCCATTTGTGGTCTTGGCTTCTATATGAATTTT
>NW_008349082.1:108550-111124 GCF_000622305.1 Nannospalax galili | reverse complement strand
GATATGAGCCATCTTTTTGGTGGTTATTTATTTTCAGGTCTTAATATCTGTCGTTCTGTACTTCCCTGGTTTGGGGCTTGTTGGTGAGAGCTGTGATGCTGTTCTACTGTGTGTGCCTTGTAGGTGAGTTGGCGTTTTTTTCCCCTTTTAGCTTAATATTATTATTTCTTCTTAATTATAATACGTCATCAATACATTCTTTCCTGGGTATATGTATCTGGAATTCAAAGTGCCTCTTGTGTTTGAACTCTCAATTTGGGAGATGCTCTGCTGTAACTTCCCTGAATGGACCCCCACACCTTTAGTATTTAGCTCTGCTCCCTCCGTCCCGTGGACGCCAGGCTCGGTCTCTCCATCATAGTCCAGGTTTCTTGGATGTTGTGCTCATGTTTGTTACATCTGTTTCCTTACTGATGTCTGAAAGTCTCATTCCGTCAACCTTGTCCTCCATCCCTGATGCTCCTTCTTCTTCTTGGATGAGTCTATTGGTGATGCTTTCTGTTGTGCTTGTGATTTAATTCATTGAGATTTTTCATTTCTGCCATTTCCAGTTGGGTTTTTTAATCACAATTTTCTTGCTGTGTTGCTTGCTGACATTGAACACATTGTTTTTCACTACATTTGTGGTCTGTCATATTTTTACTGGGAGTGACTGTAATCAAATGATTGGTTATCAGTGGTGTGTAAATTCATAGTCAGGAATCACAAGTAATTGCCGATCCCCCACGTAGAGACTAAGATAGTGACACAGATTTTTATGACTTAGAGCACACAAACTTTGTTTTGAGCACATTACTAAAGCCATTCCATTTTCCTTCAGGCTAATTACAGAAGACATACATGGAATATAAACGAATTTCGTGTTTAGGCTCCTGTCTCATCCCATGACATCTCATTATGCATATGCAGATATTTCAAAATACAAACAAAAAATTGAAACCAGAAACACTTGGTACCAAGCATTTCAAATAAGGGATGTTCAGCCCATAGGAAAGCGTTGTATAGTTATTTTCTAAATGCTATTGAAAGGACCAGGAGTATAGGTGCGGATGAGCAACCACGGGCTAGAGGCCGAGGCCGGCAGCTCCTCCCTCATTCCCAGCGTGCAGATATTTCAAAATACAAACAAAAAATTGAAACCAGAAACACTTGGTACCAAGCATTTCAAATAAGGGATGTTCAGCCCATAGGAAAGCGTTGTATAGTTATTTTCTAAATGCTATTGAAAGGACCAGGAGTATAGGTGCGGATGAGCAACCACGGGCTAGAGGCCGAGGCCGGCAGCTCCTCCCTCATTCCCAGCGCTGCTGACACCAAGCCAGGCATGCCAGGAAGTGGAGCAGTGCATCCAGGTGTCAGGTTATGGTGCAAAGGTCTCGGAACACTAAAATGGTTCAATGTAAGAAACAGATGTGGTCTCAGGAATGCGGCCAAGGAAGATGTGTTTGTAAACCAGACTTCCATTAAGGAGAAACCCGTGAAGTATTTTCAGTGGAGGAGTTGGAGAGGCTGCGGACTTTGATGCTGTTGTAATAGGGTGTAAAGGAAGTGAGCGGGCCCTCGTGGGGTTCCAGTTCAAGGCAGTTAATAACGAAGCAGACTGAGACCCTTATAGACACTGTCCTTGTTGTAGGGGTCCACCACATAATTACAGTAGAGCCAGAAAGAATAGGGAATTTAAGAAGTGCTTCTTAGGGCCAGGCCCAACCACGCTGGCCCTAATGCGGGGAGTTTCCTACCTTACTACACAGAGACCCTAGGCGCCTGGACCACAGTATTACAACCCTTCCGAGAAGGAAGAAGTGATGGAGGCCGACAACCAGGATGCAGGAGACAGACTGTGTATTGTGTTACAGACTGCCGTTCCCCAAGGCCTTCCACACCTAAGTGCCTCAAGAGGATGGCGATAAAGAACACGGAAAATCAAGAAGCTAAGACTCAAAGTTGGCCGCCACCTCCTTTGATTCACTCCCAACTTCAGTGACCAAAGCAGAAAATCCTAAGGCACAAGACGGCAAAGAGGCAGAAAGCAGCCAACCCACCAGCTAAGAGTGTGTCTGTTCCAAAGGCCGAGTACATGGCAGCTGACCGTTTCTGCTATGATCCAGCTTAGTCACCCGCCCAGAAGAAACGAACATTGAAGTCAAGGAATAAGAAAGGAACAGAAGATTAGAGCTGAGGATTGTAAGCGCTCGCTTTCTGCTCACTGACCCGATGAACTGGAATTGTAGCTGCTGCCTTATTGATGCAGCACGAGGTTATGATTTTTGCCTGAAGAGATCTCTTGTGGGTGATGGCAGCCTTTTTTATTCTTAAAATTGTAATATTGAACACAATGTAAATACTGTGTAAATGCAGTATTGATAAAACAGTAACAAGAAAAACATTTACACTGCGCGCACTTGCCGTCCCTCCCCCACGTCCCTGCATCTCCCTCCCCTTGTGCCCTTCCTCCTCCAGTTGTCCTCCCTCCCCCGCTCCCCCCCCCAGCCCTTTCACAGCTTATGTGTTGGCATCTCCACCCCATACCTAAAGCTTTTCTCCATCTCACAGGCTCCTTTCCAGTTTCCTGGC
>NW_008349082.1:85310-108540 GCF_000622305.1 Nannospalax galili | reverse complement strand
CACTTACCCTTCAATATATATATTTAACTTTTAGAAGCTAGGATCCCTATGTAAGAGAAAACTTGTATCCGAGCCAGTGTTACCTCACTTAATATAATTTTCACAGTTCCATTCATTTTCTGATAATTTTTAATTTCATTTTTTATGGTTAAAATTTCATTGCATATATGAATCACATTTTCTGTATCTATCTGTTGATGGACATCTAGATTGGTTCTGTTTCTGGCTATTGTAAAAAGAGCTGTAATAAACATGGTTGTTGAAGTATCTCTGTTGAGGGATACTTCAGAGAAGGGATTAATTTCTAGAATATATAAAGAACTAAAAAATAACATCAGTCCCTCCAAACTGCTTATGGACAATGGACTGAATAGACAGCTCTCAAAAGAAGAAGTAGAAACAGGTAATAAATTTTTAAAGTGTTCACATCTTTAGCAATCAGAGAAATGCAAATTAAAACTCTTTAAAGATTTGATCTCACCCTAGTAGGAATGGCCGTCATGAAGAAAACAAATGATGGCAAATGCTGGCATGGATTCAGGGCGCTGGTGAGGGTGTACGTCCGCTGTGGAAATCATTGTGGAGGTGTCTCAAAAAACTAAGAATAGATTTACTCTATGGCATAGATTTACCAGTCCTGGGCATATGTCTTAAGAAGTCTATATCCTACCTCAAACTTTTTTCTCAAGCCTAGTTTGTTATTTTTTTCCCCAGACTACTAGTCCCCCGACCCCAAGCCTAGTTTTCTTCCTCAGTATACTTTTTATATATCTAAGACTTTTTTGTTGTTTTGTTGTGATTTTTTTTTGTAACAGTAGCCCCAGTAGACCAGGCTGGCCTCAATCTCACAGAGATCTGCCTATCTCTGCCTCCTGAGTGCCGAGATTAAAGGCATGTGCCACCATGCATGACTTCTAAGATTTATCATTATACCGTATACTTAAGATTTAGTGTGTGTGTGTGTGTTTGTGTGTGTGTGTGTGTGTGCATGTGTACACTTGAATGCAGGTGGAGGCAGAAGAGCAGTGGATCTCCTGGAGCTGGAGTTACAGGAGTCGGGACCTGCTTGATGTGGGTGCTGGGAACCAAAGTCAGGTCCTCTGCGAGAGCAGCAGCAAATGCTCTAAACCATGGAGCCATCTTTCCAGTCCTCTCAATAAGCTTTCAAAGGTGTTTAAATAGTTTCATATCTGGTCACGTTGGGAATTTTGCTTCTTAAAAAAGTCAAACTGCAAGCACTTGTCTATAAAGACATTAAGTTTTAAAAGTTTAATGTCATTTAGTGCCACGCTTGAACTTCTGGAACAAATCTGTTGAATAACCTCAGGCCTCTGTTTTCAGCCAGTCATGTCGACCTTTGCTTCTATCATGATTAGCATAAGGTAAGAGGCTTATGTTCACTTATAATGCTGATAACTGAAATCATTAATTTTAGTTTTATGAAGTTTTTCTATTTTTTGTTAACTTCTATCCATCATATAAACATGGGACTTGAACACGTTTCCTCCTGTCTGTTTCTTCAAGTCCTGTGTGATGGTCACTCCAGCGCTGCATTCTTCTGTAGGACATTTCACACACTTCTGTCCAGTTTCTCTGACTGCTTAACTTTCTGTGTTATAAATATACAAAAATACTTCCTCCTTTTCTTCCAGTGCTAAGCGAAGGACAGATATATCTGCAAGTCTCTTGATATTTTCTCTTTTGTTCATGTGTTTGAGACAGGATCGTGCTGTGCAGGCCAGGCTGACCTCAAGCTTGCCGTCCTTTGGCTTCCAATTCCTAAATACTGGGATTCCAGACTCATGTCACCATGGCTGTCCCCTTTGACACTTTGAACAGCATCTCTGCACAGCACAGGATAAGCAAAAGCACACAGTGAGTGATGCAGGTGGACAACGGCCCCATGCAGGGCATCCTGTTACCTGCCAATGCTGTGCCAGACTTACACACATGTGGTTTTACCCCCATTTGTGGGCATGTTTGAAGGGAGAATCTGGGCACAAATGGAAAAGTTACATGGCAGTTGAAGGGAGCTAAGAGGGTCTTTATATTAAATAAATTGTGTTTTATACTGGCTTTTTGACTGTGATATTTACATGAGGTCAAGATGGAATAGTCCACTTTCTATATCACATTGATACTCAGAGTTTTAGATTTTGAGCTGGGTATGGTGGCTCATGCCTGCAATTCCAGCACTTTCATGGCAGGGGGATTGTTTTGAGTTCTAGGTCAGCCTAGGCTACAAACTGAGACCTGTCTCAGAAACAATATATTACAAAACAAAATGAGGCAGGTGTGGTGTAACATCCCTGTCATCCCAGAACTTGGGAAGCGAAGGCAGGAAGCATCTCTGAGAAAGGTAAAGCTAAGGTATATGTTTCAGAAAGGTAAGAGGCTCTTTGTTTCCCAGCACTATAAAAACAAAACAAAAAGCATCCCTTCTCCCCTAACTCCCTAAAAGAAAAGAAAACAGAAGAGGGGATTTTCAGGCAGCAGGAGAAGTTCAGGAGTCTTAAATTAGAGCAGTTTCTAGGTGGGGATGCTGTAGGGTGTGCTCAGTCAGGCTGAAGGAGGAGAAAACCTACAGGAAAGGAAGAGGGCTCTTCCCTCACTGTGAGCAGCTCCTATCGAGTAGGTTAAGTCTCTTGTGAAAGGCCCTGGATTCAGTCCCCAGCCTCACTCTCCAAATAATTTTTATAAAGACCCTTGTTCAGTTTATAGATAACATGCCTCGGGGCTAGGGAGCTTCAGGGAATAGGAATTAGGCCAAGCCTGTTGGGAACAAATCAGGGTCCTGAGGATCTGGATCTGGCTCACAAAATGATCAGCCCTAGGCACCTGGAGTTCCCTAGAATCCTGCAGTTAGGCTTCAATTATTGCCAGCTGAAAACTTCTGTCTTCTTAAAAATTTCTTCTATTTTCTCTTGTTCTCTTAGTTTCTGTTGAAATAACCAGTCATCTTGGCTGTGCTAAGTTGAGAAGATCCATCCTTACCTAGGGCAGCGTAACTTCTTGCAGTGGGAAGTCAGAACCAGGTTGTGGCATTCCGAGGACGTTTATCAGCACAGCAGCACCGAGGACAGAGCTGTTGGTTTGTTCTTTGCTGCATTTTTCTACATTTCTCCGAGAATCAAATACAGAATCAGTGTTTGCCTCTCTGATTTCCGTTGCTATCTGGCAAGATGCTATTTATATTAGATGTGAAATAAATATTGATTAAATTGAATTTTTCCAGGTGTCTCACATGTAGATTCTGTGTTTGATTTCATATGTCTCACATGTAGATTCCATGTTTGAGTTCATTCATTCATTCATTCATTCATTTCTTCACTCTCTTAGTAGCATTAGTTTCCTGAAGGCTACTAGATATATTAGGTACTGAATATACTAATAGTCTAAAACTGTTGTTGCTCTTCAAGAGCTCATAGTTTTC
This sequence comes from Nannospalax galili, assembly GCF_000622305.1. Classification (NCBI taxonomy): domain Eukaryota; kingdom Metazoa; phylum Chordata; class Mammalia; order Rodentia; family Spalacidae; genus Nannospalax; species Nannospalax galili. The sequence continues at coordinate 105,107 of NW_008349082.1, read as the reverse complement.
TGAAGGAGACAGTCAAACCGATGATTCCAGAAAAGATGGTGATGAAAAATAGATGATCTTACTATGATACAGGGATAGGTTTCCTCACCCAAAGTGGAGTGCTGGTAATGAGACCAACTAGAGAAAATTCTTGCCTTAGCTGGGCTTTGCTCTTCTATTTTTTTTAATTAAAGCTGATTAAGATTTGGGGGTGGGGCAGGCTGAAGAGATGGCTCAGTAGTTAAGAGCACTGAATGCTCTTGCAGAGGACCTGGCTTCAGTTCCCAGCACCCACATGGTGGCTGACAACCTTCCATAACTCCAGTTCCGGATGCCTTCTTCTGATCTCCATGGGCATTGCGTGACATGGGTGCACTTACATACATGCAGGCAATACACTCATACACATAAATATAAAAATATGTTTACCAACAGGTTTGGGGGCAGTGAGAAGGCTCAGTGGGTAAAGGCACTTGCTGCCCAACAATGCAAGCCTGACAACCTGCTCATCACCTCTAGAACTCAAATGTGTTTGTGGAAGGAAAGAAACAGTACCTCTGCTTGTGTGATGTGGAACACATGCCCCCCCACACACACAGAGACACACGATTATAAAACCTTCATTACTGTGTGTATGTGTCTGTTTATGTGAATGTGAGGACACCTTTGCCACAATGTGACTCTGGAGGTCAGAGGGCAACTTTCAAGTGTTGGTTCTAGTTCTCTCCTTCCATCACAGGCTTTGGGTATCAAATTCTTGTTGTCATTGAGACATCTTCCCAGCCCTGTTCTATTTTTTTAAAGACCTGAAGTTTGAAAGAGGAGCAGAAGTTTAGGGAAGAGCCTTCTGGGCACTGCAGGTGCAGTTGATGATGTAAGACAGCACCACCAGGAAGCGACAAGGTAGCTGTGCATATTGTAAAAGAGGGACGGGGATCTGAGACCACTAATACCAAGAGTTATTATTAACCAATGTTTATTAATTCCTGTTGTGTTGCTGTAGAGCTGTTTTCTTAGACCTCTTCTGGTGGACTGTTCTGGGATAATTTATTTATTCTTTGTGCCTTCTTGAGAGTGTTTAATATTGTCTTCAGATTGAAGCTTGTCTTGTCTCTATGTATATGTGTGTGCATCTATGTGTGGGGCTGTATGTGCACATGAGTATAGGTGTCCCTCAAGACCAGAAGTATCAGATTCCCTGGAAGTAGAATCACAGGTGGTTGTGAGCCATCTGATGTATATACACTTGGAACCAAGATCAGGTCCTCTTGGAGAGCCGCATACACTCTAACTGCTGGACTGTCTCTCTAGCCCCTGTTTTTGTTTTGTGAGACGTGATTTCAGTATGTTTCCCAGGCTGATGAACTCACCGTGTGTCCCAGAATGGCCTCTAAAGCTCACTGCGGTTCTCCTGAGTGCTAGGATTACAGAGCACACACTACAAAACCTAGCTGGGAATAAAACTCTCCACAAGACTGAAAGAGGCTGTGGAAACACACGGAGGATGGCTGTACTGAATACATCTTCCATTAGCTCCAACTGGAGAGCAATTTGCTTGGTCCCCACCCCATTTCCACTAGTGCCATGTCACTTCTAGCACAAGCCACAGCAGAAGAGCTGCCGAGAATGTGCTGACCACCTACACGTGTCAGGCAGCGTGCTGGAAAGGAAGACGGAAAGGAATATCTGCAGAAGAGCAGTAATAGCTGCCTCAGCCTGACTCTGCAGTTCCCTCACCAAACTGTCCGTATTTTAGTTCCTTTTCCCTGTTAATTGTCCTGTTCTTTTAGGGTGAAGGGGAACCCTCTAAAACATACATTTGATCATGGCGATGCCCTAAGTTAAAATCTAGATACAGTTCTTCATGACCTTGGGGATAAAAATCCAAACTTATTAACCCAGCATTCCAGTTCTGCATCTTCTGCATGCTCCCTTCCGACCCTGTCCCTCCGTTACAAGACGCACAGCTACTTGCAGCGCTCTGACACGGTGCCCCCACTACACTAGCAACTGCACCTACTGTGCCTAGGAGGCTCTTCCCTCAACATGCATATGTATATAATATATTGTATGAAATTTGCAAAAATTCAATAAAAATTTAGTAGCAAAACTAACAAGCAGCAACAAAAAGAATTTTATTTTGCTTTTCAGCCTTTTTAACTTTGGGAGATTTTCACACGTTGTGCATTGTACTTACTTGATTTCCAACCCTCGTTTCTCCCACCTCCAATTCCACCTGCCCCCCCCCAATCTCTCTGGGGTTCCTGGCCTCTTCTGTGTTTATTATTCTTTCACATACATGTATAGATATATATCTGTACACATACATGTATATCACAAACACATGTATATACACAATCTACTGAGTCATTCAGGGTTGCTTATCTGTACATGTGTTCAGTGCTGACCACTATTACATTGGATAACCTATCAGAGGCTTCTGCCTAGAAAAACAACTGAATTCTCTCTTGCTGGGCAGCCATTGATTGTCTGTAGTTCTTAATCTGGGGGTAGGGCCATGTGGACTTTCCCCCATCCACATTGGCATGTCAACTGGTGTGATCATTATTCAGGACTTGTTTAGACAACCATATTGTTGAGATTTCACGGGTTTCAGCATCCCGGTCATGTGTAGAAGACACTGTCTTGTAGTGGGCATCCTGGTTTTCAAGTTCTTTTATGTTGTTTTGTTTGTGTTTGTCCTTTGAGACAGGATCTTCCTGTAGCCCCAGCTGGCCTGGAACTCCCTATGTAGACCAGGCTGGCCTCCATTTCACAGAAACCCACTTGCCTATGCCTCCTGAGTGCTAGCCACCATGCCCAGTTGTCCTCTGGTTCTTATGATCTCCTTGCCCCATCTTTTGCAATGTTCCCTGGGCCTTGGGTGTAGGGGTTCATTGTAGATGACACAATTGGGGCTAGACACCTCAGAGTCATTTGTTCTCGGCATTTTGACCATTGGGGATCTCTATGCTAAGCACCGTTTGCTGTAGAAAGAAACCTCTTTGATGAGGGCTGAGAGCTACACTTCTCTGTGGGTATAAGGACAGGTATTTAGAAAACAGAAGCTATATTGATTTAGGAAAATGGCTGCAGTGGATTCCCCTCTAGGGTCTATGTCCTCTCCAGCCACGGGTAAGTGGCTAGGTTTACAATACCAGGCATGAGTTCCGTCCTATCGAGTGGGCATTAAGTTCAGTTAAATAGCTGTTTGGTTACCTCCAAAGTAGACATGTCACTATTGCACAGTTGGGGGATATTTTGCGGGGCCAGTCATTGCTGTGTTTCACAGGCTTTATGAGTGGTGGGACTATCAATCACTTTTCTCTCTTGAGAGCTTGCATAGATAGTACCTTTAAACATTATGAGACCTAGCCCTCAGGGAGGAGGTGTCCAGGTCAGCACTAATTTGATTCTTCTAGGTATTGTGTCTGAAGTATGTGCTGTCTTCAGCAATAGGGTCTTACCGTCAACTTTGAGAGGTAACCAAGGGCAACGGCAATAGCCTATATTGTTTTGGAGTCTCTTGGACGCCTCTGACCAACAACCCAAAGGGAGGTTTCCTTTGCCTGACATGGTCTATGGTTTCCAGTTGTGCATTATCACTCTGTGTGGTATAATTCCATTTAAACTATAAATATATGTGTGCATACACAAACACACAGATTATATGGTTTTTTTTTTGGTCTTTTAGAGACAGGGTCTCCCTGTAGCGCTGGCTGGCCTGGGACTCACTTTGTAGGCAAGGCTAGCCTTGAACTCACAGAGATCCACCTGCCTCTGCCTCCCAAAAGTGCTGGGACTAAAGGTGTGTGCTATCATGCCTGGCTGACTATATGTAGTTTTAAGTAAGCTTCTAAAATAATATGCCTCCCTGTGACTTTTTCAAACTTCTCAGTGTTATCTCTCCTTCCTCCCTCTCCTTAAAGCTCTGAAGAATAAAATTGAGAAAAACAGTAGAAGATGAAAAGACCTCCCATGCTCATGGATTGGTAGAACTAATATTGTGAATGTGACAATCTTACTGAAAGAAATTTACATATTCAGTGCAATCCAATCAAAATGCTCATGACATTCTTCACATAAATAGAAAAAAAAAATGTCCCCGAAGTTCACATGGAAGCACAAAAGATCCTGGAGAGACAAGGCAATCCTGAGCAAAATGAATGAGATCACCATACCAGATTTAAAATACAATACAGAGCTTTATAATAAAAACAGCATGGTACTGGCACAAAAAAAGACATGTAGATCAGTGGAACAAACTAGATGACCTAGACACGAGTGCACATAGTTACAGCCACCTGATATTTGACAAGGATGCCAAAAATACACACTGGCGGAAAGAAAGCATCTTTAATGAAGTGCTTGGAAAACTGGAGCTCCACATACAGAAGAATGAAATCAGACCCATATCCATTATCCTGAACAAAAATCAACTCCAAATGGATCAAAGACCTCAATGTGAAACTTGAAACTGCTACAAGATCTAGGTTCGGGAAAAGACTTTCTGAGTAGGATTTTGTTTGCTCAGAAATTAAGACTAACAGAGGCAAATGGGACCCCCACAAGCTAAAAGTCTTTTGTAACACAAGGATCAGTTGAGTGAAGAGGAAGCCCATGGAGCAGGAGAAAATCTTTGCCAACTATACTTTCAATAGAGGATTAATATGCAGAATACACAAAGAACTCACTAAATAATCAAGAAAATGAATGGCCCAATCAACAAATGAGCTATGGATCTGAACAGAGGATTCTCAAAAGAAGAAATAAAAATGGCTAAGAGCTAACTTTTAAAAAGTATTCAAGGGGCTGGAGAGATGGCTCAGCGGTTAAGGGCACTGACTGCTCTTGCAGAGGACCCGTGTTCAATTCCCAGCACTCACATGGCGGCTATGAACCGTCCTTAACTCCAGTTCCAGGGGAACCCAAAGCCCTCTTCTGACCTCTGCGGCATTGCACGGCACGGGTGCACTCACATACATGCAGGCAATACACTCATACACATAAAATAAAAATAAATAAAATTTAAAAATCTGTTGTTATCTGTGAGGTTTTCTTCTTTGGAAAATAATCTAAGGCAATCCTGTAATGTGCATTTACTTGTGGATGCTAGTGGCAGAGATAAATTCATGAGTTCCTCGAAGGTCCTGGACTTCTTACAGGTGAGGACTGCACTGTGGATTTGAACTGGCCCTGGAAACGAGCTACGATGATGGACTCGTTGAGCTGCTTGTGCTTCTGCCACGTGTGCTCAGCAGCTTTACAGTCATCCAGATGGTCACTGTTTCCTTCTTTGTGTCTCTTCCGATGACCAGGTTTGTTCAGATCTTCGTGGAGACCATCCATAAGGAACAGAAGCAGCTCCTGTGAATCCTGCTGGCTGTATCCTGCAGAGTGGTCATTAATCTTCCCAATGGTGACTTTAAAGTCTTTTGGACTGATGCACCTATACTGTCCTGTCCACAGCGCTTTCATGATTATGCCAGATTCTTCTGCCACTTCACCTTTATACCCCAACAAATTAGACCTGTTACTATCATCTTGATAGCAGTTTTGGTTCAAATAATCAGCCAGATGTGGCGCATTACACAGGCACTGCAATATTGAGTTCATATAGCAAGTATTTCCTAAATTACGAAGTCCAGTAAGGGCTGGTCCAGATCCTCCAAAAACAGGATTGAGGTTCCAAATTTGGGAAGTTGCCTTGCGATCTCAGCTTTAGGGTAAGATGTTGGCTTGTTTTCCCAATTAACTGCTGGAGTTACTGCTGGCTTCCTCTTTTCTTCTTCCTGAATGGCCTGGGTGAGGTCTGGGGAGGAGTTGGAGCGCTTCAGTTTGGACGGTTCCCTGTCTCACTGTGCAGGAGTCTGGGGCTTGATTTTGTGAGTTGGGGGCGGGGCGTGGTGGAAGGAGGTACAGATGAAGGAGCCATTGTCGGTGGGTACATATGAACAGCGTCGGTGGGTGAATGATAGTAACGGAAGGTTCCAGTGATTGGATCAAGAAACTTGGCCCAGCCTGAAGGCAGTCCTGGTACAATTCTTCCCGTTTCTTCACTTCGTGCTCTTGTCAAAGGCTCTCGCTGAGCCTCGCCTACACTCAAATCCCCGCCATGGGTGTGGGGGGCACATCTGCTGGCCTTTTCTGCACTTCTGGGGTTGGACACCTTTCCCCTTTCTTCCACACATATCTTGGCTTTGGAAGTTTCGTGTTCACTTTTACTTTGTCTTTTTAATCCTGTTCCCTTTTGCTCCGCTTTGCTGAAGGCTCTTTATCTTCTTGGCTGTCGCTCTTCTCTGTGTCTTCCTTCGATGTCTGGTGACTCTCCGGTCTCCTTTTCTTCAGCTTCTTGCTTCCTTCTAGCTTTTAGCTCCCGTTCTTCCCTCCTCGGCTTCTCTTCCTGCTCCTCTTGCTGCCTTTGTCTGTTTTTCTCCATGAGTGTAACGGTTTCTTCATGAATACGAGCATGGCTAGAGCTACAGCTGGCTCTTAGAGGATCCTCAGGACAGTGGGGCCACGTTACTGGCACTGTGTAATCAGATCAGTGCTCTTACGGTAAAAAACAAACAACTGGCACTTAACAGACGCCACAGCAAGCATCCCTTATAACTACCATTTATTTCAAAACAACTTTTTTAGTCTGCTCCACAGTTAAAATAAGTAATTAGCCAAGCATTTATTATTTTCTGGTGTCCAAACCACTGCACCCTCCATTTTCTTGTTCACTGTGTAGCCTCTTCTCATTTCTAGTGCAGCTTGATCCACTCCGTACACTAGGGTGAGCTACAGCAGACAGGAATGTATGTATACATATTTACTGCACACTTGCACATCAAATTGTTGTACATAGTTTAACATGTCCTGTTGTGAAGCCTAGAAACTCAGAAGATTGCTTTTTTTTGTTTTGTTTTTCTTTCAGCCTATTCTGGGTAACTGCATTGCTTTCTTAGGGAAATGACAGGGCAAAACTATTTTTTCTGTTGGCTTTGGGCTGTATTTGTGCACTAATCTTTATTCTAAAAAATATGGGAACTTAATTTTTTAAAAAAGAATTTCATTTACATCTACATTAAAATCTTAACGAGAAGAATAACTTAAAAAAATAAAAAATAAAAGGTATTCAAGATCCAGGTATGGTGGGCCATGCCTTTAATCTCAGCACTCACAAGGCAGAAGCAGGCAGATCTCAATGAGCTCAAGGCCAGCCTGGTCTACATAGTTCCAGGCCAGTTGGGGCTACAAGGAGACCCTGTCTCAAAAAAGACCAAAAAATAAAGTAAGTGTTCAACATCCTTGGCAATTAGGAAAATGCAAATTAAAACTGCTTTGGGATGTCATCTTATTCCAGTCAGAACTAGGAAGCTCAAGAGATGAACTGAGAACAAACGCTGGTGAGGATGTGGGGAAAGAAGCCCCCGTTGCTAACGGTGGGATTGCAAATTGCTGCAGCCATTATGGACATCAGTATAGAGAATTCCCAAAGAGCGAAAACTAGATCTACCATATGACCCTGCTCTGCCACTCCTTGACATAGACCCACAGGGCTCCATATCCTACTACAGAGTTACTTGTTAGCTAAGAAATGGAAGCAGGGTCTGGAGAGATGGCTCAGCGGTTAAGAGCACTGGCTGCTCTTGCAGAGGACCTGGGTTCGATTCCCAGTACCACATGGCAGCTAACAACTGTCTGTAACTCCAGTTGCAGGGGAATCCAACACCCTTTTCTGACCTCCAAGTGCACTGCATGACATGGGTACACTTATATACATGCAGGCAATACACTCATCCACATAAAATAAAAATAATAAATAAAATATTTTAAAAAGCAATGGAAGCAGTCTATGTGTCCATAAATCAATGAATGGATAATCAACATGTGGTCCACATACACAATGGAATTCTATTCAGCCATAAAGAGAAATGAAATCCTGATATTTGTAGGTAAATGGATGGAACTGGAAAATATTATAAAGTGAGGTCATCCAGACCCAGACAGACAAATGCCACAAATACTCTCTTATCTGTGGATCTTAGCTCTAAGTCCACAGATGAGAGTAATTAACCTGGAGTAACTTAGCTCTAAGTCCGCAGATGTGAGTAGGTAACCTGGGGTAACTGCAGAAGCCAGAGAGTAGAAAGGGACTATTGAGATAGGAGGGGAAGGAGCTCTAAGTGCGGGAGGGAGGACTAGTGGGCCACAGGTGCTGTGAAGGAGGAAAGGGGGAAATGGGGGTGCGGACTTGACAGGGGATGGGGGGACAGTAATACAAGTTGACGGTGGGTTCCTTTCAGGCATATGATGAGCTTTTGCTCACCTTTGTATTCGCCGGACTTTCACAGTGAATGACACGGCAGGGAGTGATCGATATTCATTTCACGAACTGGAAATGCATTGCTTCGGACTTGCAGTATGCTTCACGTAATGCTTTGGTGGTGTTGATTAGGTATTTGCAGTCCCCTCAGAAGTCTTTTAAAAATATTTTTATTAATTTTATTTTATGTCTGTGAGTGTATTGCCTGCATGTGTGTAAGTGCACCCATGTTGTGCAATACCCACAGAAGTCAGAAGAGGGCGTCAAATCCCCTGGAACTGGAATTATGGACGGTTGTGGGTGTTGGGAATCAAACCCAGGTCCTCTGCAGGAGCAATCAGTGCTCTTAACCACTGAGCCATCTCTCCAGCCCCTCCTCAGAAGTCTTTTCATCTACACCCCAATGGGGTACCAGGCACATCTAAGAAAATCCTCAGAAAACAGCTCTAGGTGTAGAAGTTGGCAAGATATGTCCTTCCTTTGCGGTTCCTTTCACTGAGCTGTGATATGCCCAGGCTGCCCCTTTTTTTCATCCCTGGTTAGGAGGAAAGAATCCTTGGTCAGGAAGTCAGGGGCATGGGTTCTGCCCCAGCCTGGCAGGTCCCTTCCTTTAGTTGGGCCCCCCCATCCATGATTTTTTTTTTTTTTTGTACTTTTGAGACCAGGGTCTCCCTGTAGCCCACGTGGGTTGGAACTCACTATAGACCAGGCTGGCCTTGAACTCACAAAGATCCTCCTGCCTCTGCCTCCCAAGTGCTAGGACTAAAGGTGTGCTCCACCACATCCGGCTTTTCCCCTGATTCTTAAAACATTTCTTTCATTAGAAATGTTGCCTGCTAGTGTGTTACGATTGTCATCCCTCCATTTCCGGCTGAAAGACTGATCTTTTCATGAAGCCCTTTGGAAGACGGAATCTCTCCCTACTGTAAACAGTTCCTAAGTTTTAAACCCCCTCATGGTACTCTGTGAAACATTGTTCTGGGTCTTTCTCTGAGGGTGGTTTTGGATGAGATTAACATTGGAATGGATTCACTGGGTAAGGGTGCCTGCTCTCCCTGGTATGGGTGGGCCTTCTCCAATCAGTTGAAGACCTAAATAGAACAAAAGGACTGACTTCCTTAGGAGGAGAGTCTCTGTTGTCCAGGTGCCTTTGAACTGGGATGAATGTCGGCTTTTACTCCTGCTTTCAAACAGTCTGACGTATCATCTCTTCCTAGATCTTAACTCACTCGCCTCCAGGTAGAAATTATAGTTGGGGCTCTCTTGTGGGTTCAGTTTGTTGACTCACTCTGAACCAAGATCAGGTGAGAGTATAGTGTTCCTTATTGGCCCTGTTTCCCTGGAGAACCCCAATTATTTTTAGAACTATTAGAAATATTTCAGGGAAAGGAAAAGAATTTTATCTCCATCATTCCTGGGCCTGCACTGACATGAGGCAACTTTAAAAATGACACTTTGATGATTTCATCTCCTGGATTCTTGTTATCTGAACTTTTCTCCCTGTTCTATGATCTCAGGCATACAGGACTTAGGTGCTAAGCTTTGCTCTCCTCTGAAACATCTGTCCTGGGCCTGCCTTGTTCCTCATTTAAAAACCTAGTTTTCCCGGATTTTGAGCCCTATTTCCATCCCCAGCTCATCAGAAGCCTACATTAGTGAGGCAGAACAGCCAGCTTGATGATGCTGGGAAAGAAATTTGACTGTCCAGATGATTCGTGTGTGGTTGAAAGCAATCTAACCGTCCCAGGATCACTTACTGAGTGAACTGGATGATGATTTCCGGCAATGTTGAGGGCAGTCTTGGAGTAACTGTCTCCCTGGCAGCAGAGGCTTCCTGGTGGAACCTCAAGGTCAACATGCTGCGTGTTTACTGCTGTGACACAGTCTTCCTTTTCCATGTCTGAAGTCACAGTTTCCTCAAAACTAACAGAAGCACTGCCACAGAAGGGGCAACGGAGGTTCTAGAACCAAGACGGAGAGAGACAGCTCTCCTGCGGTCCCCGCACTCAGGAGACTGAGGCCAGAGCATCAGGTGTTCCAGGCCAGCCTGTGCTACAGAGTAGGAGGCTGTTTCAAAACCAAATGAAAGAAATAAACTTGCTTCAAAATGAAGCAAGAAAATCCTCCACCACCACCACCACCCAAATTAGAACCAAGCAAGCCAAACGAAGAGTGACATGGCACCTCCTTCCAACGCTCATCAAGGAGTTGAGGGGGAGTCAGTTGCCCCTCCCACCCAATCAGAGGACCCTAGCTTCACGTGGGGGAGGGGCTAAGGATATACAAATCGAGAATGCCAGGAAGCACCTCTCTCACCTTTTTCTGCGGCTGATGGGAAGTCACCGGGTCTATATTTGAGTGTGGACTTTCCAGTGCAGCTGTAAATGGGGGACGCCCACTCCTCTGTAAATAAACTCCCACCCTATGCTCTGTTAAAAGAAAAAGAAAATGATAGGTGTTTGGATAGATAGATGAGAGGAATCTGACTAGACCTCACGTGGATGGTCTTGCACTGGGGAACGTCTGGGGACACTGACTTGACACAGTGGGCCTTAACACCCAGGACAGAGTATATATGGGTTCCAGTAGAGGGGGTAAGGGCGGTTGCTGGTGGGGACCGGGCTATAAAGAAGATTCAGATTGTTTGAGATATTCTGTGTGAAATACAACAAAATTTAATGAAGACAAGTTAAAAAAAAGGAGAGTGAGGTGGCAACATCACCACAGGCCAGCAACTACTTATATAAGTTTGAAAGATCCAATTTTGAAGGCTGGAGAGATGGCTTAGGGATTGAGAGCACTGGCTGCTTTTCCAGAGGACCTGGGTTTGGTTCCCAGCACCCACATGACAGCTAACAACCCTTTGTGATTTCAGTTCCAGAGGGTCTAACACCCTCTTCTAGCCTCTGAAGACTCTGCACACACACGGTGCACTTATGTACACACAAGCAAAACACTCATACATTTAAAGTAAAAATGAATAATTCAAAAAAATTTTAAAGAAAGATCCAACTCTGAAGAATATGGCCTGTTTCAAACATGATATGAATCAATAGTTTTAATATATTGAATGCCTTAAGCAGGGAGAAGAGCTGGTAAGAGCCAATTTTATTTATTTAATTTTTATTACATTTATTTTTTTGGGGGGGGGATGCATGACAGAAGGGCACATGTGTAGAGGCTGGGGAATCAATTGTCTCCTTCCACCATGCGGGTTCCAGGAATTAAGCTCAGGTCATCAGGCTTGGTGGCAAGCACCTTTACCCACTGAGCCATCTCATTGGCCCAGGAGAGCAGATATTTGTGAAGGCCTTAGAAGCGCACTGTTTGAGAAGATGTTGGTACAGTCATACCAATGAAGCCGCTGTATCGTCCTTAAAATCTGTTACATCTCATTTTGATCTTTTCCTTCCAGATTTCTCCTTCCAGGGAATGAGATATTTAGAGAAGGATAAAGAATATAATACAAACTGCATACTGCTGCATCTATTCTAATTTTTAAATACTTAAATAGACTTCATTTTTTCTCATGTTAAAAATCCTCTTTTTTGAACTCTGCTCTTCTTACTGGTTTCCATCCAATGTCTTCCCTTATTGTATTAGGGATTTAAAAACTTTGCATAAAAAGAATTTTTTTTCTTCGCATGCCCACACTTGCACACGTGCACACAAACATACATATCACATACATACACAATCACACACATTAATTAAAAATTTTAATTATTTTTATTTTACGTGTATTCATGTATTGCCTGCGTGTAGGTAAGTGCACCCATGTCGTGCAATGCCCGCAGAAGACAGAAGAGGCTGTCGGATCCCCTGGGACTGCAGTTACAGACAGTTGTTAGCTGCCATGTGGGTGCTGGGATTCGAACCCGGGTCTTCTGCAAGAACAACCAGTGTTCTTAACCGCTGAGCCATCTCTCCAGCCCTCCTTAGTGCGTTTTCACACACAGTAAGAGTTGGTGGACTCCCCTGCCCCATGTCTGCTCCCTGCCCATCCTGTCCTCTTTTGTACCCTTCCATCTCTCAAAGTAATGGGTTTCATTGAGACACTGTGGAGGCAGGAATCGTCACACTCTGATCTCATTTCCACCCCCACAGCCTCTTCCCTCCCCTCCTCCTGTTGGTCCTCTTGTTCCCTCCAAGAGTTCTCCTGCCTTCATGTCCCGTGTTCCGTTACCCTCTCTTGCGTCCACTTCTCCTTCCCTTTAGCCCTTTTCCTCCCCCCTCCCAGTCCTCTTTCAACTTCCATGTCCTACATAGATGTATATGTAAATTCAAGTCTATATTCTGCATATGAGAGAAAGCATGGAATGTTTGTCTTTTCGAATCTGGCTTACTTTGCTTAACATAACGATCTCCAGTTCCAACCATTCAACTGCAGATGTCACAATTTTATTCTTCTTTCAGCTGAATAGAGTTCTATTGCATATATATTCCATGTTTTCTTTATCCATTCATCCGTTGATGGGCATCTGCGCTAGTTTCGTGTCTTGGCTGTTGTGAACGGTGTAGCAGTAAACATGGATGTGTGATCACCTCTGTGATGTGCTGACTTAGAATCATTTGGGTACATAGCCAGGAACGGTATAACTGGACCATTGATGGTCATTCTATTTTTAGCTTTCTGTAGCTTCTCCATACTGATTTGCATAGTGGCTGGACCCATTTACATTTCTTATCAGCAGTGTACAAATGTTCCTCTTTTTTCCTTACCCTCGTGTTTATTGTCATTTTTTTTTTTTTTTTGATGATAGCCTTCGTAACAAGGGTGAGAAGGAATCTCCATGTAGTTTTAATTTGCACTGCCCCAGTGGCTAAGGATGTTGAACACTTTTTCCAATATTTATTTACCATTTGCATTTTTTCCTTTGAGAACTGTCTGTTCAGTTCATTAGCCCATTTGCTGATTGGATGATTTTTTTTTCTGTGTATAACTGTTGGAGTTCTTAATAGAGTCTAGGAGAAATCCTCTGTTGGATGAATGCCTGGCATTGTCTGCCATTCTATAAGCTGTTTGTTCATTCTGATGATCATTTCCTTTGCTTTGCAGTACCTTTATAGCAGCTGTATAATTTATAATTTCATGTAATCCTGTGTATTGATTTATGAGATTATTCTGTGTGCTATTGAAGTCTTTCAGAAAGTCTTTACTTATACATATTTTATTTAACATTTATTTATTTATTTATTTATTGGCAGGGTTTTATACAGCCTGGACTGATTTCAACTCACTGTGTAGCCTAGGATGGCCTCTGACCTTCTTGCCTCTGCCTCCCTGGTGGTGGGATTACCGGCATATGGCACTACGTTCAGTTTATGTGGTGCTGTGGATTGAATCTAGGACTCATGCATACTAGTTAAGTACTCTGAAGTACATCCCCAGCTTTTTTTAAAGATAAGATCTCATGTAGCCCAGGCTGCTCTGGAACTCTCTATGCAGCTGAGGATGACATTGAACCTCAGATCCTCCTGTCTCTACTTCATTCATATTGCTGTACCAACATCTTCTCAAACAGGGTGTCTCTAAGACCTCCATTAAAACCTGCTGGGATTATAGGTATGTGTCACTATATCTGGTTTATGCAGTACTGAGGATTAGATTTAGGGTTTTGTGGCTGCTAGGCACTCTACCAAATGAATTACATCTGAGTTCCATACACCCATGTCTTCAATTGTTTTGCTAATGTTTTCCTATAATTTGGGAATTGAAAGTCTTACGTTAAAGTCTGTGATTCATCTTGGACTGATTGTTATACAGGGTAAGAGATGAGGGTCTAGTTTCCTTTACATGTGAACATCTAGAGCGCCATTTATGGAAGAGGATTTCTTCCAATGTATGTTTTGACACTTTTGTCAAAACTCAGGCAGTAGTAATTGTATCCATTTGTCACCCATTGTGGTCATTTGGTCTAGTTCCTGTTTATGTCAGTACTATGCCTTTCTTGTCACTGTGGCTCTGTAGCACAGTTTGAAATTAGGTAATATGATACCTCCATCCTTGCTCTTTCTGCCTAGGATTGCTTTGTCATTTGGGATCTTTTGTTCTTCCCTAACGCCCCAGCTTGCTGTGATAAACACCATGACCCAAACCAATCTGGCTTATAGTACATTGAGGGAAATGTTTTGTGGAGAAAAGCCGAGACAGGAACCTGGAAGCAGGCGTTGAAGCAGACTACAGAAGGAAGGCTGCTCAATGGCCTGCTCCTCAGAAGAAGTGAATCAGGACAGTCAAACGCATTTATTAATATTTAAGTAGTTCACATCATACATTTTCAGTGAGTCTTTAGCAACTGTAGGTTTCGAGTTGGAGAACCCCTCCTGCATACCACCAAGCCCACTAGAGAAATTCAACCTTACAATTCTGTTCCTCCAGAACCACTCCCAGTACCACAACTGGTATTAGTCAGGGTTCTCTAGAGAAACAGAACTGACAGGACATATCTAGTTTATTAATCAGCTTACTTCAACATAATAAAAACAGCTGAATCACACCCAAGAGGCTGAAAACCCATCTCAGTCCTTGAGTCTGGGTGAGTGACTTAGCAGACAGAGTAGTCCCACAAGGTCTGCTTCATGCTGGAAAGGGCAAGAACCTGGTAGTCGCTCTGTCCAGGAGTCTCAGCAGTCCCAATCTGGCACCCAAAATCTGGAGGGTTTCTGAGGAGCTGCTGAGGCTTAGTCAGCAATGGAAGCCTGGGCACCCTGGTTCTGATGTTAGGGAAGGAATCAGCAAGAGCAGGAATAGGATAAATCAACTCATTGGCAAGAAGGAAGGCCAAACAAACAAAAGGCAAATACTCTTCCTCTGCCATGCCCCTTGTTATCTGGGCTGCTTCCGGAAGGTGCTGCCCACATTTGGGGTAAGTCTTCCCACATAAACTAAGGCAATTAAGTCAGTTCCTCAAATGAGGCGCCCTATTCCAGTGATTCTAATTTGTGGCAAGTTGACATTAAAACCAAACATCACACCCATGACTGGGATTGTTTTGTGTTGTTCTGTAAAGAATACTGTTCAAATTTTGATGGCGTTTGCACTGAACGTGCTGGCTACTTTCTGTGATAGAGACATTTCTCCGGCATTATTAATTCTGCCAACCCATGCAATGAGCGTTCTCTCCACTTTCTACTGTCTAATTCAAGTTTTCTTTCCTCAGTGTCTGAAGTTTTCATTGAGAAGTCTCTCACCTCTTTGGTTAGGTTTATTTCTAGGTGTTTTTTGAAGCTATTGTGAATGTTATCCCCCCCCCCATCTTTCTTGGTGGGTTCAGGTTGCTGGGTTTGTGTGCTGATTTTATCCGGGCACTTTGCTGAAAGTGCTTATCAGATCAAGAGCTTTCTGTTGGGATCTTCAGGGTCTTCTAACTACAGGACCATGTCATTTGCAAGTAGAGATGCATTTCTTTCTGCCTTTCCTATTTGTATTTCTTTTTCTTGTCTTGTTGCTTTAGCTCAGGTTTTAAGCACCATTCTGAGCATGAGTAAAGGGAGTGGGCACCCTTGTCTTGTTGGAGATTTCAAGGTCAAAGCTCTAGTTTTCCCCATGTAGCATAATGCTGGCCGTATAATTGTCACATGGCACCTTTATTATGGTGAGTCACATTCCTTCTGTTCCTAGTGTTTTCTGTGCTTTCATCATAAAGAGATGTTGAACTTTGCTGAAGGCCTTGCTGCATGTTTTGAGATGATCATGTGATTTCTTTCCTTATATTGATTTATGTGCTGTATTACATTTATTGATTTGCATACATTGAACTGAATAGATGGGGCGCTTTACAAATCTGCACGTCATCCTTGCTCAGAGGCCATGCTAATCTTCTCTGCATCATTCCAGTTGGTATATGAGCTGTGAAAGCAAGGACCACTTTCTTCCTTTTTATAGGTCAACTCCTAAGAGAGCTTAGAGTCACCACCTCCATTCCTGACCCCCATCTACCCTTTAGCATCCTGGAGATTTTTCCCTGTTGTGCAACAGAAACTGTTTGCATGAAGATCACCAGTGGTGAAGCTGTCCACAGTATGGTGAACCCTCCTCACCCTCATTTCACCCGAGGTCACAGAGCCGGTGACATGGAGACCACCGCTCCCCTCTGCAACAGCTGCTCTGCCCTCTGTCGGCTTCTCTTCTGCCTCCCTGGTCACTCCCTTTCAGGGTCTTTGCCGCTTTCTCTGTTTCCATCCCTTTATCAGCGGTCTCAGGGTTCTGTCCCTCACTGACCCTCCGTAGCTTCTGTTTCCATCGACACCTGGTGGATGGCTCATCTCTGGTGTGTGTGCTTCTGTCTGTTGGGAATCTACATTTAAATATCTGGTATGGCAAAAAATGAGCTTTGTTTTTGGAGACAAGGTCTTACTGTGTTGCCCAGACAAGCCTCAAACTGTCGGTCTCCCGGTTCCCGCCTTCACGTTTACCGCCACGCCCAGTTCCTCACGCACCTTCTTACCTTTCAAACTTGGTTCTTTAAAAGATTTTTTTTTTTGAGACAGGGTGCTCTGTAGCCCCAGCTGGCGTGGAACTCGCTGTGTAGACCAGGCTGGCTTTGAACTCACAGAGGTCTACCTGCCTCTGCCTCCAGAGTGCTGGGATTAAAGGCGTGGGCCACCATGCCCAGCTTAACATTTTTATTTATTATTATTACTGTGTATATGTGTGAGTGAAGTGGGGTGGGGGTGGGGTAGGGGTGTACCACAGTGAGCAAGTGGAGGTCACAGGACAACTTCCTGGAATCAGTTCCCTCCTCCCATCTTTGTGTGGGTTCCAGGATCAAACTCAGGTTGCAAATGAGCAAGCGCCTTCACCTGCTGAGCCTTCTCGCCTGCCCTCACGCATTCGCTTGTGACAGTGCTGTCTCCTGTCCTGTCCACGCCTTCCTCCACCCTCTATCACTAAATTAGGATTACTTTCTCGGGATCCCTGCATGGATCTTCCCTCCGGCTCCTTTCCCTGCCTCCTGCTGGGTTTCATCACCCTAATTCACTGTGGACGATGCAGGTAGTCTTATGAAACCGAGGGCTGATCATGTTTTTCATTATTCCAGTCCTTTAATGAGTTTCTGTTGCCCCCGAATGCACCGCCTGTCTCTTCAGCATGGCTTCCAAGGGGTTTTCACGTCACAAGTTTGGAAGAGCTCAGTCTTCTCAGCTTTGTTTTTGCCCCTCCACCCCCACCTTCCCCATTCTTGTGGCTCTAGTCACATCTAAACGGCTTTGATTCCACTGTGCCTGCGCCTTTGGGCTCCTTCTAGTTGACCTTTCTTATCTCTTCAGGGTTTGATTTAACTCATTTTTAACAAAATTCCAAGGTTGGGGCTGGAGAGACGGCTCATCAGTTAGGAGCACTGGCTGGTCTTGCAGAGGACCCAGGTTCAATTCCCAGCACCCACATGGTGGCTAACAACCATCCCTGACTCCAGTTCAGGGGGACCGATGTCCTCTTCTGACTTCTGTGGGCATTTTAGGACACTGGTGCGTTTATACAAAAGCAGGCAATTCACTCATACACATAAAAATAAAAAATAATAGTAAGTTAAATAAAAAATTCAGATATTTGCAGTCTCACGGCAGGTAATGGCTCTCAATGGGTTTTGGGGGATATTAGGATATTACAGCTAAAACTCCACCTGTCTGGCACAGCCTTTATTTAGACTTTCAAATTATTTTTTTCTTATGAGTTTTATTGAAATATAATTCATATTCCACAGATTCACCCACTGAAAGTATGTAATTCAATGGCATTCTAGTTTGCTTTCTATTGTTGAGATAAAACACATTGACCAAAAAGGAACTCAGGGAGGAAAGGGTTTATTTAATCTTACAAACCTCATTTGACAGTCTGTTTTTGAGGGAAGTCAGGCAGGAACTCAGGACAGGAACCTGGAGGAACACTGCTTACTGACTTGCTCCTCTGGCCTGTGCTCAGCCTGCTTTCTTATATAGCACAGGACTACCAGCGTAGGGGTGGCACCAGCCATACTGGACTGGGCCCTTACATATCACTCAACAATCAAGAAAATGCCTCATAGACTTTGCCCACAGGCCAATCCAATAGATGAAATTCCCCAGTCGAAGTTCACTCTTCCTGGGTGTGACAAGTTGCAGTCAAAACCAACCGTGACAAATGACTTTATGTAGAGAGTTGCGCATCTCTCATCACAACTGATTTCAGAATATTTTCATTCATTAGACAAGAAACCTGAGACCCTTTAGCAACCACTCATTCCTCTTCACCTGCCCTGCTCCTCAGCCTTTTCCTTCCAATCCCTGGAAAGCACTAGTCTATCTCTGCCTCTAAGAACTTACCTATTCTGGGGAACTGGGTGCGGCGGCACATGTTTTATAGTCCTAGAGGCGGGAAGATCTGAAGCTGAAGGTCAGCATCAACTACCTAGGCAGCTCTGAGGCCAGCCTAGGCTACATGAGACTCTGTCTCAGGACAAACAACAATACACACATGAATATACTCCCACATGCATGCACATACTGTAGATACACACATACACACATTCATAAACACACGCGCGTGTGCGCGCGCGCACACACACACACACACACACACACACAGAAATTTCAGATAGTTCACATGGGGTCATGCAAAATGTAGTCCTTGTGACTGGATTCTTTAACTTACCATCTTGTTTTCCAAAGTTCTGTGTTGCACCACATGTCAATACTTCATTGTTTATGATCTTGAAATAGACCTCATTATGCATGTAGCTCAGGTTGGCCTCAAACTTTTTATCTTCTTACCTTAGCACAGGACTGCCTGCTTTTTTGAAAAAGTTTTATGTAGTCCAGGCTGGCCTTAAACCCACTACTTATGTAGCTGAGAATGACCTTTAACTCCTGATCTTCCTGCCTCAGTCCCTCAGGGGCTACGGTTACAGTCATGCACCATCACACTTTATTCTTTTTTTATGGCCAAATAATATTCCACTGTGTGGGTATAGCAGATTTTGTTTATGCATTCATCAGCTGATGGATTTTGATTTGTCCATTTGGGGCTATCAAAATTAATTGTACTTATAAACGTTGATGTATAAGTTTTGTATTAACATGTTTGCATTTCTTTTGATTCTAAACTGAGGTTTGAAATCACTGGGTCACACGGGGGAACTTCAGGTTCTTAAGAACAGAATACAGAGTGTATTGCCTGCATGTATGTGAATGCACCTGTGTCAGATTCCCCTGGAACTGGAGTTAAGGATGGTTCGTAGCCACTATGTGGGTGCTGGGAATCAAACCCGGGTCCTCTGCAAGAGCAATCAGTGCTCTTAACCACTGAGCCATCTCTCCAGCCCCTCTATATACTACGGGGTAACTTCAGGTTCTTAAGAACAGAATACAGAGTGTATTGCCTGCATGTATGTGAATGCACCTGTGTCAGATTCCCCTGGAACTGGAGTTAAGGATGGTTCGTAGCCACTATGTGGGTGCTGGGAATCAAACCCGGGTCCTCTGCAAGAGCAATCAGTGCTCTTAACCACTGAGCCATCTCTCCA
>NW_008349082.1:76444-79486 GCF_000622305.1 Nannospalax galili | reverse complement strand
CAAGACTAGGAATGGCGCAGGGCTCAAACTAGGAGTATAGAACGGCGAGGGGGGGGGATGGAAGGGTGAATGTGGCTTAGGGAGTCCCGGCGTGGAGAGCTGCGCTATAGACTTACCCCAAGAGGTCTGAGGATAGTAGTCTATATACTATTTTTAAAATAATGCCATTACTTAAAGTATTTTGGTCACATATCAGGATTACTGCTCTGAGACTTACAATAAAACCAGTTTCACTATAATATGCTTTGGTATTTTGGGGTAACTACCAGTCTGGATTTATTGGTTTGTTTGTGTCTTCTTTCTTGCTGCAGTCCCAAGCACAAAAACTGTGGGGTTTTGCTGGGCTCCAAATACAGGGCAAAGCTTACATCACACAAAGGCCAGAGGATGAAGGGAACTGGCATGCTTCACAAGACTTTGACCTTTAAACAAAGCATGCCCAGGCTGTCCTTTTAGTGCATTCTCTCCAGTGTCCCATTTCTGCTTTGTGACTCCTCTCCCCCACCCCCGCCACACGCATACACACACACACACACACACACACACACACACACACACATACAAACACACTTTTTCATAGTAAAGAATTCTTCAACCTCAGATCTGAGGATACAGGCCTGAATTACCTCCTTGTAGGTAACTTGGGGAAAACGGTTTGGGGAAGAAGCACCTCAGAGGTCTCTGTTTCTTTCTGTTCCTGGGCAGATAGTTAATGATCTACTAGTAATCCCCACTCTTCGGGAGACCAGGATCATGTTCCAGCCCATGTTGAGGCTCGGGGCAGAGGGCACTTCGTACACAGGGGAACTTGCCTCTGAGCTGCTTTGCTTCATCTTTAGCGGGTTATGGTTTTGTGTCTTCCCAGCTCCCAGGCTCGGGATCTTCCTGTTTCTCTGAGTCTACTCTTGAGGGAGAACAGGAGTGGTTTTCAGCAGGAAGAATCTCTGAAGTTTACAAGCAAAAACGCATAGAAATCTGGCCCCTGATCATAGCATCCCCCTTGTCCCCAGTCATTTCTCAACTCCCAGAATACCACAGTGTGGTGTGAGCCGATTACACAAATACGGTTTCAGGATTTCCTCAGAACTCTAGCTATATTTGAAAACTTCACTCTCTGGCTAACATCTTACCTGCTTTTACCTTCTGTGGTGCTATCTCTATCTCCTAAATGTGTGTGGGACCAATGTTCTAAAAATCCAGCCTGCCTTAAGCCTTTGTTAATTGTAGACTAAGTGATACAGAGGTTTTTGCAGATAGCATTGTACGTACGGAGAATCTTCCTTGAGAGGAAGCAGATGCCCACTGGCCAGTGAGCATCCCTGGTGCACAGCAGGTAGAAATAGGAAGGAAGCAAGAGGAAGCCTAAAAATTGCGGGAGTGGAGGCACACACAGCAATAAAGAGGCAGTTAGTCAGGCTGTTGATGGTCTCTACCCTGCCATTTGGACTAAGAGCTGCTGTCAAGGGCTGTTATGGGCATGGACTTGGGCCGGGTTCTGGGGCTATAGAGGCAAATTAAAATATAGTCTCTATAGGGCTGGCAAGATGCTCAGTAGGTAGAGGTGCTTGGCATGCAAGCCTGACGTTAGACCCTCAGAACCCATGTAATGGTGGAATTAAAGAATGACCTCCACAAAATTGTTCTCTGACATCTACATGCATGCTGTAACATGTACCCCTACTCCCCACAATAAAAAAGAGTTCCTTTAACTGAACTTCTAGAAATAAAAATCAGTCTTGGAAGTTTGAAAAATACTTTAATAATGAAACTGATATAATTCTCAAACTAAAAATAAGCAACTGTATTTGAGAATGTAAATTCACAATTCTATATGCCTAGTATTTTTTTTTAAGATTTTAACTGACAAAATTATACTTCCAAGCTTCAGCAATACTGTGAAATGTATCACTGCTGCTGTGATGTGAGTTTGGCATTCACTCCCTTTCCAAATTTCCCAACCTACACAAAGTTAAAAAAACACTAATGATTACATTAATGGAATCATGTTAATTTTTAAAGTAATAAGAACTTTTCTTCACACTTTCTCTATTTAATACTTAATACAGTATTTGAAGTCTTAGCTGCAGCAAAAGGCATGAGAAAGAAATAAAAGAGGGGCCGGAGAGGCAGTTCAGTGGTTAAGAGTGCTTGTTGTCCAGAGTCTGGATCCCAGCACCCACATAACCAGCCACAGCAAGCTGGGCATCCTGCAAACACCTGAAACTCCAACTCTGAGAGATGTTACCGTCTTCTGGCTTTGCACGTGTATAGACACATGTATTCACGTTCACATAGACACATCAACAGACACATACAAAATAAACGAAACAGTTTTTGTTTTTTGAGACAGGGTTTAACAGAGCCCTGACTGTCCTGGAACTTGTATGTAGCCCAGGCTGGCATCAAGCTCATAGAGAACCAGGAAGATTAAGAGATGGGAAGTGTAGGAAGATAGTTTAAGTTACTGAAAATATGTGTTTTTCTAAATAGCAACAAAAAAATATTTGAGGTAATTTATTAGCTTAAATGGCAGTGTGCTTTTAAAAACTATATTTGTGTATATTGCTACATGTATGTTAAGTGTACTATGTGCATGCAGTGCCCACGGAGGCTAGAAGACGGAGTCAGAGTCCCTGGAATTGGAGTTACAGAAGATTATGAGCTGCCATATGAGTGACAGGAACTGAACCTGGGTTCTCTGGAAGAACAGGAAGTACTCTTAACTGCTGGCCTGTCCAGCTTTCTGAATGTTTCGTGTGTGGGGGTGGGGTCACTAAAAATAGTTCCATTGCCTCCCTGAACAAGAGGGCAGGTGACTCATCACAGTTATAGGACATTTTGAGAGATGTTCCATAGTCCCCTGGAACTTAGTCGACCTTGGAGGGCAAGGGGCAAAAACTGTCCTTTAAGTCCCTCTGACCACATTAGTATAGGCCTCAAAGCATGGCTGCTAAACATCCAATAAGGTTAGTTCCACCAGTCTGGTACTTTGAATTACCATGTGCTATGTAGATCAGGCTTGGGTAAAAAAACCAAATATTC
>NW_008349082.1:74946-76308 GCF_000622305.1 Nannospalax galili | reverse complement strand
CAACTTGGCTTTCTCATTTTTTCTATTTTGGAAAATATCTCCATTCCCATATCCTTTTAACATCTTTTACATTCTCATTTTCTTTTTTTAAAACAATTATGAGACATAATAGCATTAACAAATAAATTTTCCATCTGTTGCTAAAAAACTTTTTAATGTAACTTCTACAAGTTTTTTTGGGGGGGGTCTTTTTGAGACAGGGTCTCCCTGTAGCTCCAGCTGTCCTGGAACTCACTATGTAGACCAGGCTGGCCTTGAACTCACAGAGATCTGCCTGCCTCTGCCTCCCGAGTGCTGGGATTAAAGGTGTGCACCACCACGCCTGGCTAAGTTTTTAGTCTAACAAAAAGGAATTATGTAACAAATCAAAATTAGTTGAGATTTTCAAAATGTGTGGTAGTTTTTCTGGGTATCTGATAACTTACTGTTCACCCACTATCTTCCAAGTGTTTGCAGAATGATTAACTTCTTGGCCTATGACACCATCTTTCTGGCCATAACACCATATATTGTTATGGCCCCGGCTTTATATAAAGAATCTGAGACACAGATATATTGCACAGAGCTTTCCTGAGGTCTCCCAGGTGGGACTGAGGAGCAGGAGTCTGCCACAGGTGGTCTGGCTCTATGCCGTGTGCTCTTAACCAATGTGCCTGCTGGTAAGTCTTCGAGAGGAAGAAGTAGTACATCTCTCTGCACGCCTCTGCATTAGCTGCCTGCCCTTTGCCCTGGGATGCTCTGTATAAAGGTTCTGATCAAAGGGGGACTCTGGTGATACTGTCTATTCTTTGTCCTTGAAGCCTGCCCAGCTTAGCATTTTGATTTGTCGAGTGTCTGCCTGCTTGCTTCCTCAGCTTCTTCTTCTTTTTTTTTTTGAAAATATTTTATTATTTTTATTTTACGTGTATGAGTGTATTGCCTGCATGTATGTGAGTGCACCCGTGTTGTATAATGCCATGGAGGTCAGAAGAGAGCTTCGGATTCCCCTAGAACTGGAGTTAAGAATGGTTCATAGCTGCCATGTGGGTGCTGGGAATCGAACCCAGGTCCTCTGCAAGAGCAGTCAGCGCTCTTAACTGCTGAGCCATCTCTCCAGCCCCACTTTGCCAGCTTCTAAAGAGCAAGAGATTATGATTTTTCTTGGAAAACTTCAAGTAGTTCTAAAATTAGAACAGATAACATAATGAATTTATATTTATTCATTGCCCGGCTTCAGCAATGATTATTTCAGACCAATTCTTTCA
Organism: Nannospalax galili; assembly: GCF_000622305.1. Classification (NCBI taxonomy): domain Eukaryota; kingdom Metazoa; phylum Chordata; class Mammalia; order Rodentia; family Spalacidae; genus Nannospalax; species Nannospalax galili. Next base: position 75,064 of record NW_008349082.1, on the reverse strand, counting down.
TCGTCTTCAATACTTTGACTTTGCACTCCCCTTTCCAAATCTGGATCATTTTGTAGCAAACCCTAGAAATCAAACTGTTTCATGTATAGATATTTCAACTGCATCCATAAAATATGAG
>NW_008349082.1:54758-74881 GCF_000622305.1 Nannospalax galili | reverse complement strand
TCAGGAGGCAGAGGCAGGAGGATCTCTGTGAGTTCCAGGCCAGCCTGATCTATGTAGCAAGTTCCAGACCAGTCAGGGCTACACAGTGAGACCTTGTCTCAAAAAATGCACACACACACACACACACACACACACACACACACACACACTTACAAAACCCATAATCATTATCACACTGAACTATGAGTACTTGATGTGAATCACCTAGCCAATGATCGAATTCTTCAATTATTTCATAGTTTTTCTTTCTCTTCTTTATTCTTTGGCTTTTGTTCTCTCCTCCTCCTCCTCCTCCTCCTCCTCCTCCTCTTCCCCCTCTTCATCCCACCCCCTCCTCTTCTTCCTCTTCTTCAGTCACTTGAATTAGAATCTCTCCCGTGTTCTCAACCCTTAGCTTAGTGTTGTGTGAATAAATATCAGAAATCTACAGAAAGCCCTAGCTATTTCTGTCTGTTTTCTCGGGATGCCTTCCATTTTCTTTCTTCCTTGTTTCTTTTTGTTGAGACAGGCTCTCTCACTGAACCTGGAACTTGAACTGGAGCTGAACCTGAAAGTACTCCTTCATTGCCGAGTCAGTTAGACTTGTTGGTCAGGGAGCATCCGGGATTCGCCTATCTCTGCCTCCGCCAGCACTGGGATTATAGTAGCATGCAACCAAGCCTGGATTTTTTTACTTGAGTGCTGGCAAGTACTAAGCAAGCTCTAGACCACCAAGCTACATTCCTAGCCCTCAGGATGCCTCTCAACCACTGATAACTTCAGTTTTTTAAGGGTTAGATTAAATGCTTACTGCTAGCACTGCCTTGAAACTTGCACAAAGGGTTTATCTGTCGCTGAGGTATTTTTGTAGGGTAAGAGGAAAAGAATCTTTCTTTTTGATGTGTACTTTGTGTGGTGTGTGTGTTTGTGCCGTGTGTGCATGCGTGTGCGAGTGTGGAGGTCAGATATCAATTTGGGCGTTTTCTTCAGTTGTTTCCCAAGCTTTCCAATTTTTAATATTTATTATTATTATTTTATTACAATTAAAAATTATTGCGGGGGTGGAATGTGCGCATGAGTGCCAGTGCCCATAGAGGCCAGGGGTTTCAGTCTCCTGAAGCTGGAATTTCAAGCCGTTGTGAGCCGCCCCAGGTGCGTGCTGGGCACTGGACTCCAGTCCTCTACAACAGCAGTATGTGCACTTAACCCTTGAACCATCTCTCCAGATGTTTTTTGACACAGGATCACTCAGGGAACCCGCAGCTTGCCAATTCAGCAAGGCTGGATAACCAGCAAGCAAGCTCCAGAAATGCACCTCCATCTGTCTCCTGAGCTGGATGTAGATGCCAGCTACCAAGCCTGGCTTTTCCATAGGAGACCAGCATCTGGGATCAGATCCTCCAGAAAGCAGTGCACCAACTGAGCCATCTCCCCGGCTTCTCTTGCTTTCTTGACTCTATTTTTGTCCTTGTTTTCTGTGGTGGACTGAGTTGTGTCCTCCCTCAATCAAAAAGGATTTTTGTGGGGGTGGATATAGGGTTCTTTACGTAGCCCTGTAGCCTTTATTCTTTATGTATGCTGGCCTCCAGCCTAAACTACTCCTTTATTGCCTCCAGAGTGCGGGGAATTGTAGACGGCACTACCACATTCAGCTTCCCCAAATTCTTAATATTTATTTTCGCACAATAAGTTAACCATAATGTTTACATTAAGGAAGTTGGAGAAAGGATGATTTTGAGTTTTGTCGTGTGTGTGTGTGTGTGTGTGTGTGTGTGTGTGTCTTTTCTGTGTGTGGCTGTCTTGAAACTCATTGTATAGATCAGGCTGGCTTCCAACTCTCTTGTGCCAGCTTCCTGAGTGCTGGGATTGCAGGCATGCATGACCATTCACAGCAGTGGTGTGTGTGTGTGTGTGTGTGTGTGTGTGTGTGTGTGTCTGTGTGTGTGCATGTGTGTCTGTGTGTGTTATATGTGTGTATGCACATATGTGTGCAGTGTGAAAGCCAGAGGTTAACACTGAGTATCTTTATCACTATCTTTTGAGAGAGGGTCTTTCACTGAACCTAGAGCTCACTGTTTGGGCTACCTATCTGTCCAGGGTGTCCTTGGGATCTCCCCATCTCCTCCGTCAGCACAGGTGTGTGATGTCACACCTGGGTGCTGGGCATCTGAACTCAGATCTTCCTGCAGGCCTGTGCAGCAGCTACTTTATTGACAGAGCCATCTTCTTAGCCAAAAGCACTTGATATTTTTATCATAAAGAAAAAGCTAAATGTTTGAGATATGAACATGTTCAATCTAATTCAAATGTTGCTCAGTGTATTAATGTATCAAAACATCATATGGTACCCTATAAATGTGTACATTTTTATGTCTTTTATCAATTAAAAATAAATTTCATTTAAAAGTTTAAAGAAACACAAAAGGGAGAAACCAAATTTGCTGGCTCCTTGATCTTATACCTCTTGAACGATGAGAAATAAATTCCTGTGGTTAGAGCTGGGGTGTAACTCAGTGGTCGGATGCTACCCTATGATGCATATGCTGTGTGTCCCATCTCTAGCACTTTGTGAGCACACATGCACACTGGCACACATGCTCCATTGCTTAACTCTGCCAGGTTTTTGTTTGTGTTTCTGTTCGTGTGTGTTTGTGTTTGAGACAGGATCTTTCCACGTAGCTTTGTCTGACCTGATGTCCCTGTGAGGTCCAAGATCTGAGGCCAGGAGAGGAGGAGGGTCACCAGGGACCTGGAGGTTGAAGGGCTGGAAAGGAGCCAAGGGAAGAGGAGACAAACTTTATTCACCAGCACATGGGCACCCATGCACACACCAGTACACATGGGCCAAACACAAGCAGGCACAGGCAGGCACATAGATTGACACACAGGCCCCATGGAGGTAGACACACAAGCCGACAGTCAGACAGACAGACACTGACAGGCTGACAAAGGCAAAGGGCTCAGGCCTCTGACCTCAAGACTGTATTTATACAAAATCACACAAAAATGGCATTTTGCCAAAAATAATTATATAACAGACGGCATCACTGTTTTTTTTTTGATGGGGGGGGGCAAGACATCCAGTGTCAGCCATTTTGTGCTGACTCATAGGCCTCCAAATCCCTAGTGTTCGCCATCTTGGCCCATGCTGGATATCTGTATCAGCCCCATGCTGTCTAAACATAAACTGGCCTTTGTAGCCTTTTGTTTCCCACAAGCCCAGGATGGCCTGAAATTTGTGGAAATCCTCCTGCATCAGCCTCTCAAGTACTGGGATTACAGGCGAGTCCCACCACAGCTAGCTGTGTGGCACTTTGGTCTGACAGCTAGACCAGACGGGCAGCTATATCACACATTTTGCTCTACTGACTTGTTTGGATTCTTTGTTACTTTTGCAGGTCAGGACCCCATCATGAGGTGATGTAGTGCTCAGAATCTAGGAGCGATAGAATACAAGCAGAGAACTGAGACTGTGATAGAGTCCACCTCACGGCCACGATTACGTTGTCTTGTGTGGCAGTCAGGATTTGGAAGGCGTAATTCTGGTTATGAATCAGTTGATTTTGAATTAATCAAGAAGAGAGTATCTGGATGGACCTGATCTAATCACATGAGCCATTTAGAAGCAGAGAGTTTCCCCTAGCTGGTCTCGGGTGGGGAACTCAGAGACATGTGGAGGGAAGCTCTCCTTGGCCGAAATGGGGAGATGAAAGCCAAGTCCCCAAAATGTCCTCAGAGAGCTAAGATTGTTCCCCGTCTGTCATCAGAGCAATGGCAACTTCAGCCTCTGACTCACACACTTGTGTGAACTGACAAGTGTTATACGAAGCTTCTAAGTACGGTAATTCAGTATGGAGATGCCGCTCCAGCGTTCCACAGGACCTGGTCCCAGGGCCACCTAAAACGGTGCTGTAGGCACACAAGCTTGTAAGCCACTCCAGAGGAGGAAACTGAAGGTTGAGGCCATCCAGATCACCTACCCTGGGCCTCAGTCAGCTTCAAGACCACCTGGGCTACATTAGACCCTGTCTCTAAATAACGAAAGAAAACTTGGCTATAAATATGGTAATGTACAATGCTGTACTAGAATAAGAGCTTTAGTGTTTTGTGTCTGATAGGTTAAATTAACCACATCTTATTCGATGTTTGGAGATGGAGATAAAGGTTCTCAGAGACGACTCAACAGGTAAAAGCATTTACCACCAAACCCAGTGACCTGAATTCCATCCTTGGAACCCATATGGTGGAAGGAGAGAACTGACTCCCCCAACCTGTCCTGTGACCTTCACATGTGTGCCATGGAACATGTGCAGACCACCTTCTAATAAGTAAATAAATGAATAAATGTAAAAAACTGAGGTAAAACTAAAACACATTGAAATGTATATAGATCTTGAGTGTATATTTTGTTTGTTTTTGGTTTTGTGCTTGTGTTAGCGATAGAATCTAAGTCTCATTCACGTTAGGCAAGTGTCTTGCTGTGTAGCCTGGGCTGGTCTCAGACTCTTGGGGCTAAAGTGATCCTCCTGCATCAGCCTCCTCATTACATGGATAAATATAGGCACATGCCATCAACTTACAATTTGATTTTTGGTAAATGTGTATATTCATTTAATTACCATCTGAATTTGAATTGTGATGTATAGTTTAACTCCCAAATTTCTTTAAATACTTTTGCAATTAATCCTGTCCCCAAGTATGAATTCTTTGCACTATTAATCAGAATTTCCTACTCTTGATAACTTAACATGGTATCATGTATGTGTCCTTTGTGACTGGCTTGCTGTGTACAACATGATATTTTCAAGATTCATCTTTTTTTTTTTTTTTTTTGGTTTTTTTTAGAAAAGGTCTCCCTGTAGCCCCAACTGGCCTGGAACTTGATATGTAGACCAGGCTGGTCTTGAACTCACAGAGATCTGCCTGCCTCTGCCTCTTGAGTGCTGGGATTAATGGTGTGCACCACCAAGCCCACCTGATTCATGTTTTTTGAGATGGTATTTTGCTCTATCATCCAGAATGGCTTAGTCCTCCTGGGCTCAAGTGACCTCAGGTGTGTGCCCCAGTGCCCCTCAAGATCCCTCCATTTTTGGATTTATGTCTAATCTGAACCCTGTAATTGTAAATTAGTATTCTATTCTGTGGACATGCCATGATTTTTTAACAGTTTATTTCCTGATGGATATTTTTGTTTAACTTTTAGGTTATAAGTTCACTGATGTGAGCAGTCACACAAAATGCCTTGAGCATATATTTACATTTCTCTTGAATAAACATGTGAGAATAAGATTGCTGGGTTATATGGGTGTTTATTTAACTTTACAAGAAATTATCAAACATTTTCAGAGTGATTTTGCCAGTCTACATTTCTGTTCCAGCCATTCCCAAATTCACAACACTTGTTATTCTCAATCTTCTCAAATTTTTTAAAAAATATTTTATTTATTATTTTTATTTTATGTGTCTGAGTGTATTGCCTGCATGTATGTGAGTGCACCCATGTTGTGCAATGCTGTGGAGATCAGAAGAGGGCATCGGTTTCCCCTGGAACTGGAGTTAAGGACAGATGGTAGCCGCCATGTGGGTGCTGGGAATTGAACCCGGGTCCTCTGCAAGAGCAGTCAGTCTCTTAACTGCTGAGCCATCTCTCTAGCCTCTCAATCTTCTCAAATTTAACTACTTGCCAGAAATTTCTTCCTGAGTCCCTTTCTGCTTGCACCTTGCAGAACAGATCTCTCAAGCTGAGCCCCACACACTGCGTAATTTTTTTTTTCAAGACCTATTTTTCAGATCACTGTTTCTTAACATGAAACATATGATGGAATCACTTGGATGTTTTTAAAAATATACAAGCACAAGTCTCACTGGAAATACACTGCCTCTACTTTTCCAGGGATGTAGTATAGGTTTATGCATGTTAAAAAATTCCCAAGGCTGGGGGCTGGAGAGATGGCTCAGCAGTTAAGAGCATTGGCTGCTTTTGCAAAGGACCCAGGTTTGGTTCTCAGCATCCACGTGATGGATAACAACAGTCCTAATTCCAGTTCCGGGGGTCCAATGAGCTCTTCTGGCCTCTGCGGGCATTGTACAACATGGATGCACTTACATCCATGCAGGTAATACACTCATACACATAAAATAAAACTTTAAAAAAATCTTGAAAAAAATCCCTAAGTGAGTCTGATGTAGAACCCTAGTTTAAAAACATGGCCTGGTTTCTACGGTAGCAGAGGGGTCTCTATCTTGAATACTGTCACCGTTTCTTTTCCTTTCGCTGTGATAAAATACCAATAAAAGCATCTTGAGGGAGGAAGGGTTTACTTTGACTCACAGTTTGCAGGTGCGGTCCATCATGGTGGGGAGGCCAAGGTGCGGGAGCTTGAAGCAGTGGGTCACATCATGTTCACGATCAGAAAGGAAACTGAGGAACGCGTGCTGCTGTTCAGCTGGTCTTTCTCCACTGCACACAGTCCGAGGTCCCCTACTCAAGGAATTGTCCCAGCCATGATTAAGATGAGTCTTCACACATCAACTAAGGTCAGCAAGGTGATCCTTCACAGACGTTCTCAGAGACCAAGCTCATGTGGAGAATCTCTTGCAGGTGTCTCTGGAGGCTTGTCGCCTAGGTGATTCTAGATTCTTAACACTAGTCATCACAACTGCCCATTAATAGTACTGGGGGAGGCTTAAAAATTACCAATACTTGGATTCCCTTCCAGACCAATTAAATTAGATATTTTGAATTGGGCTTGAGCGTCTTTTAACAATTTTCTTAATGATTCTAATATGGAGTCATCTTTTCTGTTTCCCCCTGGATTTCTCTGTCCACCCCCTTCTTCAGTGCTGGGGATGAAACACAGGGCCTCACAGTCCTGAGCTGGTGCTCTGTCACTGAGCTATACCCTCAGTCCTGACTTCACCATCTGCTTAAGGCATTTCCCCTTATTATTTTGTATTGTCATCATTTTCCATGTCTCCTGTCTTAGGCTTTGTTTTCCCTGGAGTAAGGACCCCATCATTCATTTCTGTTTCTTTCATGAGTGCATAAATTGGTCATCAGGAAAACATTCTCAACCACACACAGTTTATGTCCTGCCTGAATCTAGCAACCTCCTATTAATGCTAAAGCCTTTGATCTCTGTAAAGTTGCTTGTGATGAGGGGTGTGGGAAACTGCAGTGGAGATAATGGAGAAATCACAGTTTAGTATTCATTTTTAGACACAGAATTGGGACTGATATTTCCATGTGTATAAGGTATAGGGCAGGAACGTATGGGGAGGCAGATCTAATTAGAACTATTGGCAGAACTAGTCTGGGAGGTGGTGGTGAAGAAGCAGAGAGAACTTGCTAACATACAATATATACACGGATGAAAATTTTAGGAATACATAGAAAGCAAAGGCTGGGCTGAGGTGACAGTGTGTCCTGTAATCTCAGTGCGCAGGAGGTTACAGAGCATTATGAGTTTGAGGCCACCCTGGGTACATAGATTGAACCTAAAGAAAAAGATTAGTAAAGAGAAAAATAAATCGAATTCTCTACTAGAGCATTGTACATTATCCAGTAGGAGAGTTTTTAGAAAGGTGACAGAGGAGGAAGATTTCCAGAGGGAGACTGAGGAGGAAGGCAGGCAGTGCTTCATGCAGGTGTTAAAGGCCTGGGTCAGGTAGATTGTGGGGATGGAGAAGACGCAGGACCAAGACGTGTTAAGAAAAAGAATCAGCAGGCTTTGGTGATGCAGAGAATGCGGGGGCTATAGAGCAGGGGCCAGGGATCACTGGGGTGCCCCTGAGTGAAAGCAGCGTGCTGAGAAGTTTTGGGGAGATGGGCGCCACAAGTTCTAGGAGGAGGGAGGGGCTTGAGGTATCAATACGTGAGGCATCTACAGAGGCCTTCGAACGTGAGGAGAGAGTGGGGTAGAGGAACATATGAGCCGAGGTGAGAGGGCCGATGTTTTGTGCAATAGCGCAGTATGTAGTTGGGAGTTGCGGCAAGAACGGCCCAAAGAGAAAGTTGTAGGGGCTGGAGAGATGGCTCGGTAGTTAAGAGCACTGGCTGCTCTTACAGAGGACCCGGGTTCGATTCCCAGCACCTACATGGTGGCTAACAATTGTCCGAAACTCCAGTTCCAGGGGATCTGATGCAGCTCTTCTGGCCTCCGTGAACATTGCACAACACAGGTGCACTTACATACTATGTGCAGGCAGTACACTCATACACATAAAAAATAAATAAAACATTTTTTAAAAGAGAAAAAGTTGTCTGTGGTCTTAGATGATATGAGACTGAGTTATGGCGATGACGGGCACGCCTTGGTGTGGCGCAGAGATGGCCGCTGATTGCATGCTGCTCCTGGGTCCTGGGTGTGGGAAAACAAGAGTCGAGGAACGGGAGGACCGCAGTGCATTTCTATCGTTTACGAGTAAGAAAACGAGACGAGAGGTTAGCACGCGGAAGAATTTCTACGTGATTAGTACAGGTTAGCTCTTGAAGAGGACCAACAATGGAAACTGATTACAAGGAAAAATGGAAAGTGCTAGAGAGATTTCTACCTGAAAGAATCTATGGAGACTTTTGTGAGTTAAGGCTGTATCAGCACCTTTGATTCACTGGAGCCACTTGGGTGGGAGGAATTGTTTACTGGATGAACAGTACTGGAGATATCTTACTCCTGAGATCCCTTCTCTCCCAGAGGAAGAGAACTAGATCCAGACAGGTTGGAGCTCAGGTCTGTTGCTTACAAACAGACTTTGTTAATAAACGTGCAATGAATTTAGCTAATTCTTAGATGACTAGATTCGATATCCACTGTACACTTAACAACAGGCCCACTCTGCCGCCCCCACTCCCTTCCAGCAATTGTTTTCTTCTACCTACAGAAAGACATTTTCACAAACTAGCATCAGGGATGTATCTCAGAGGTGGAGCGCTTATCCAGCAGGCACAAGGCCCTGGGTTCCATCCTAAGCATGCAAAAAAACAAAAACACAAAAGCAAACAATAGCATTAATGATATAGAATTTTTATTATAAATATACAGCAAATTTACAAATAACTCAGAATCAGTGTTAGCCAGGAAAAATTAAATAACCCAGCACAGCATGGGTGGAGGAAAGTATACGCAGGCTGTGTTCAGGCCAGAAGTCCCTGAGAGAGGTCCCTAAGCCCAGGACTCCTACACAGTTCTCTTGGAGAAGGCCTGCCAGGCACAGTGTGACATCCTAACATTTAATAGCAAGTAAAACCCTTTGTTCAGCTGGCACGGAGAGATGCACCTATGTACCAGAAGATTTCCTGAGAAGTACATTTGCTTTCCTTCTCCTGTCCTTTTTAATTCTAATCCCAACTGGGATCCATAAATCCCATGTGAGAAAAGGTGTTTCATAGGCTGTTCAGAAAGCCCAGGGCTGAGTCAGTTTCCTGCTAACAGCTTGCATTTCCCAAGGGAACACCAGGGCTGCTTTCTAGGCAGTAAACAATGCCTTGGACTTGAGTGTCTGTGTTCCTTTAAGGACACACTTCACACACCCTAGGAGAAACTTAGGTCTCTACAGACTGAGGTCCCTACAGAAGGAGGATTGTGAGTTTCAGGTCTGTGAAGGCTGCATAGTGAAACCCTATCTAAAAATAAAAAATGAAAAAAAAAATGCACAGGTACAAACACTGTACAGAAAGGTAGCTGGAGACTGTCCTAGATGCCCCAAAACTGAGTTAGCTCCATTCCTGGCGTGAATAAGGAAAGCCTCTCGGTTGCTGGTTGCTGTTGTTGCTGTTCCTGTTTGTTTGGTTTGCTTTTGTTTTTTCTCTCTTTTTTTTTTAAGCAGAAAGACAATTTTATTAGAGTTTAAAAGGAGCAGGCAAGAAGCTGTGTTGTGGGGGAGGGGCTTTAAAAACAGTGAGGAAAGTCAGGGTGTCAGAGGAAGCAAGCTGTCCAGGCTCAGCCAGGACCCAAAAGAAAGAAAAACAGAAAAAGGAACTTAACTCTTTTCTGCGTAGTTCAAAAAAGCGGGCAACCTTAACCCAGCTGGTTGAGTGGCTGGGGCTCTGGAAACAGCTGCATTGCTATTTTTTTTTTTTTTTTTTTTTTTTTTTTTGTTTGGAACATTAACAAAAATGGTCTGAGAAGTTCCTGGTTAAAGGAGCCTGAGGGTTTAGTGGTTTCTTTTCCCTAAGGCTGACAAATGGACTTACACAATCAAGCAAACAGCTTCCCTTTCACATAAGTAAGCAGTTACAAATGGAAATGATGAACCATTTTCCTTTGAAAGGGGAAGCCCGGTTTCCTTGCAGCTTCTTTAACAATCATTTATGTAGGGTAGCTCTCTGTTCCTTTCTCAAATTCCCAGAAAGCTATGTCAATGCAAAGCTGTCTTCTTTGCTTGTCTGGGCACCTTCATGAATGAAGTCCATAGAGACAGCAAAGATGTTGCCCCTCACTGTTGCATTTTGCTTTAGGAATCGTTGATGGATGTTGGTCAATAGCTTTCCTAACTGCTTCCAGTGGGTTTTCCGGACACAGGTTCACTAAAGGGTGGTAACATTGTTCAACCACACAAGGGTCTGTGCTCCTGATCCTACAGATGGGAAATCATGACTATTGTCAAATGTATAGGTTTCCTGGCTATACGTTTGATTCTCCTGTATGCACTGGCTTCACATCAGGCTTAAAGAGAAAGGAACGGCCATTCCTGCTTTTACTTTCACTTTTCAGGCACAGGCACTCAAGTGGAAGAGGATGTAGCCTTCAAGGTTGTGGCAAATTCAAGTAAGACTGATAGGACAGGACTTGGGGGAAGGAAGGGATGTGCTATGAACAGGGACATTTAAAACAGTGTAGGTCAGCGGAGGTGGAGGGGCGTGGTTCTGATACATCTCTCCCAATGCAGCATCAGCCAACTTTCAATGCCAGGGAAGGCGGGGTTTCCTGTAGGCTCCAGGATGTTTCTTCATGTATTGACACTGAAGGGAGAGGCTACAGACAGCCCGGAGCAGCCACAGGCGGAGTGTGTGTGTGTGTGTGTGTGTGTGTGTGTGTGTGTGTGTGTGTGTGTGTGTGCTTCCTCCCACCAGGGAACAGATATCTCCTAGTGAGGGGCGAGTGCCTGGGAATGCACCAGCAATCAGCAGTACAGTCAGCCGGGCAGACTGCATCAATTCTTTTTCACTTGTGAATAAACCGTTTCTGAGGCTGAAGAGGCTGGAGCTGGTTGTTTTGGTTTCTGGGCATTGAAGTCCAGGACAGAATATGGAACTTCATCCACCTGTAAAGTATGAGCAGAGATCAGTGAAATCAGTGTCACGGTCAGAGCCTCACCTCCCTGGTGATCAGGACGTCAGCAAGCAGAGAACAAGTGAGAAGCGCCGCTCCCAAAGCTCAGTGCTCCACTGAGATGTCCTGATGTGTGATCATTAGAAGAGACAGATCATGCTGTAGATGCCATGGAGTAGGCTAAGACAGCGCTGGGAATGAACACAGCGGAAATAAACACAGCAACACAGATGAATCTCACAGCACAGCGCTGAGTGAAAGATGCCAGATGTAGACATCAATTTGCGCTATCCTGCCTGCCTTGCCCCTTGTAGGGAAGTGACAGGAAGGCGTGTTTTGAGGGGGAGGGAGAGGTAGTTGTGAAGTAAGTTGGTCCGTGTGCTGCTTACAAGGGTGTTAAACTCATGAGAGTTCATGTTATGAAACTGTCCTTATGATTTAAACATTTTTCGGTATATGTGTGCACTCTGTGGAAAGGTTACAGTGATTAAACTTTGTTAAAATTATTATGAAATAAAGGATCCAGACCCATTAGAATGGAAACCATTCTTTGATGGTCAGAGGAGGTTGAGACTGAGGGCAGACAGGAGAAAGACGTGATGGGTTCCTTGCTTAGGCAGTGTACTAAGTGCGGTCCATCTGCCAACTCCTTGAATCTCTTTAACCTCTCTTTGAGGTAGACAGACCACCCATTTTATATGTGACAAGACTGAGGATCAGAGCATACACGTTCCTTATCAAGGGCCACAGAGTACTACAATCAAAGGTGGGATTTAAACACAGGATGGGGCCGTGGGGCAGGGCTGGAGAGTTGGCTCATTGGTTAAGAGCACTGACAGCCCTTGCAGAAGACCTGAGTTGGGTTCCCAGCACCCACATGGTGGCTAACAACCGTCCATAACTTCAGTTCCAGGGGAATCTGATGCTCTCTTCTGACCTCCCCGGCTATTGCATGACACAGGTGCACTTACATACATGCAGGCAATATACTCATACACATAAAAATAAAATAATATTTTAAACACAGAATGGGGATAATTCTGAAACACATATTGTTATATGATACTCATCAGAGAGCTTAGCCAATCTCTCCTGCAGCATGGAGGAGACAGTTGTGTCTCCAGGATCACCTCATCCTCAGCCAGGCACGGTGGCATGCACTTTTAATCCCCACACTTGAGAGGGCAACGCCAGAAGACCACCACAAGTTCAAGGCCACCCTGGGTTACATGTTGACTTCAGGATACATGGTGAGACCCAGTCTCAACAAACAAGCAGCAAAGCAAACAAACCAAAACCAACTCAAATGCACTATTCTCTCCAGTAAAATTCCCATGAGAAAACAGCCAATGGAGGGCTTACCTTCTTGGGAGAGTTGTCAGAGGGGCCCGGACCTGGGGGAGCAAGAGGAGAGTTACCAATGCATGGAAACACAAAGCTCATGAGGCTTTCTGATTTGCTACCTGAAGAAGGTAACAGGTGGAGGTGGTTGGGTGCTGGGGGAAGTGGCCTACGGTTACGGAAGTAGCTTTCCTTAGAACCTGTGAGCCAGACCCAATGAATTTGTGTCAGAGAAGGAACAGGATAAAGCCATCTGAGATTTCTCCCAGTTCACAAAGTCTTGATTTTTTTCACCCAGGTGTGATTCTCAGCTACAGGCTCCAATGGCAAGGAGGAGCAAAGAGGCCCACAGCACCCAGATCATCCACAAGACAAGGAAAGTCTAGCCAAGGCAGAATGCCCACACCTGTAATAGAGGCAGGAGGGAAGGAGTCAGGATAACTCCCAGAAATGTGGTTCCCCGCGACCTGCCTGGCCTAGGTGGAGCAAGCCTCTCTCCAGGGATGTCTCAGGGGGCTCTTCTGTCACTAGGAAGGGTGTGGGGGCTTATGGGACTCTTAGGGCTAGAAAGGGGATACACTTTCTGTCAAAATTCAGAAGGGAAGGATTGGTTTGAGAACCCAGGATTCCGTGGCAGAGCAGGACACGTGGTAGACGACATCGATTCTGTCTGGGTGAGTGACTTTACTTACTGTGGTTGGAGGCTGAGGGTGTGTGCTCTGTGAGATTGTGCTGGTCACTTCCCCTAAATAGATATCAGACACTGTCAGTATTATTCCCATTCCCAAGACCTTTGCTCTTTGAGCTGGGGGGACACTGTGGGTAGATAATCCTTGGTGTCGGTGCTGTCTACACAGTGCTTGGTACTGCCTCTCCTCTTTCCTCAGTCCTTTGTCTAAGCGTGATCCCTCCTAGCGTTTGCTCCTTCCTGGTTGCTGGATGTCTGTTTTGGTCTACTTTGTCCCCTGGTGCTAGTGATGACCCCCAGGTCAAGTGCTTCACTACTGAGCTGCATGTACGTATGTACGTATGTACTACTGAGTCACGGACGGCACAGTGCTCTCAGTCTACGATCATTCCACTGCTTCTGTAACTGTTCTACCTTAAAGCCTCTCCTGTTTGTTTCCCAAAGGCAGGTTCTGCTTATGTTTCTTCTCATCGTATTGTCCGAGAGGACCTGATGCCACCGCTGTATCCTGGACTCCTCTCTTGCCCTGCCCCTCCTCCCGCGGTGGTCAGAGGGCATGAGACTTGCTTTCTCTTGCAGATACTAGGGTCCTCTCTCTTCTTTTTCTTTGTGGCCTGGCTTCCTGGCTGTGGAAGACCCTAACTGGATCCTTTTCTCTAAACTAGATAGGAACCGACTCCCTCGGAGAGTAGCGTACAGGGAGCCCAGGCGAGGGAGGCGGAACCGTGGGAATTAGTGCTGAGAAGCAGAGCTCTGGGAAAGGTGGAGAGAGCCAGCCCCGAGGCGGAAGAAGTCCTCGCCCTCTCCCAAGCATGGCACTTAGACTCTAAGGAGGAAGAGGAAGGGCCGACCTACCTGCCAGTCTTCCTGCTGTACAGGAAATACCCCAGGCCTGCTATCAGGGCCACTCCAGCCCCAGCTCCAACCACGATACCGGCGATGGCTCCTCCTGAGAGGCCAGAACTTCCTTGCCCTGGGTCAGCTGTCATGGAAAGAAACAAGGAATGAAGGTGAGGCATTCTGCAGTGCGGTGTCCCGAAGGAGAACTCTAGCTTAGATTCCTCTGTTTGTTTCTTATGGGAATATGTTTTGTGCCGGCAGGTGAGTTGAATTATGACGTAATTATAAAGTTTATCCCAAGTTGATTTTCTATCTTTCTTCGAATCCCTAAATCCCATCAGTTTCATCCTGTCAGTCATTTGAAGGCTTTGGAAATGTGAGAGAGAGAGGCTGGAGAGATGGCTCAGCAGTTAAGAGCACTGACTGCTCTTGCAGACGGCCCGGGTTCGATTCCCAGCACCCACATGGTGGCTACGAACCATCCTTAACCCCAGTTCAGGGGAATCTGAAGCACTCTTCTGACCTCCGCAGCATTGCACGATGCGGGTGCACTCACATACATGCAGACAATACACTCGTACACATAAAATAAAAATAATAAATAAAATATTTTTTTAAAAAAGAAAAGAAAATGTGAGAGAGAGTGATGGCTGTTTCCTATGTTAAAATTGCCAGTGTTTTCCTCCCTGGGTGTGGGTGTGCCTCTCGGGTCTCTTTTGGCCAGAGCCCAACTGAGAGAAGGCCCAGGCTGGTCCGGTCTCAGTTCACCACCTCCTCTGCAGAGAGAGCGCAACTGCAGGGGCTACAGTGGGAGCGGGAAAGCAAGCCGAATTTTTTTTTTTTTTTTGTCTTTTTGAGACAGGGTTTCCCTGTAGCTCCAGCTGTCCTGGAACTCATTATGTAGACCAGGCTGGCCTCGAACTCACAAAGATACACCTGCCTCTGCCTCCCAAGTTCTGTGATTAAAGGCATGCAAGCCGAATTCTTTAAGACACCGTTTCCCTCTCGTGGGTGACTCGCCCTCAGCCATGCTCCCCCTGTCTGCCTCCTTGGGCATCCGACCCACCTGTGGCCCGAGGGCTACACTGGGCTCCTCCAGTTCCTATCCCGTTTTCCTTCATGGGCATAATCCCCCACGAATAACTTGAAGTCTAATCACGGCATGGTTGCATCTCAGAGAAGGAAAACTAATCTTGCATTTAAATCCTTCTGTCTGCCATGTTTAGTTAGTAGCCATATCGGAATGGTTTCGCTGGACAGTGTCCCCTCTCCGCCCCTTTCCCTGTATGTAGTTCCTTCACATTTCTTTATTCTCTGCTGTGAACACTGGAGGCACAGCCTTCACCAGTCTGCTCAAGGGTTATTATTAATGCCAATGTTGGCCACTGTTTGTGGTACTTATGATGGGCCAGGCCCTGTGTGTATATCTCAACTTATCCATACTATAATTCTATCATGAGAAATTATTCCATTTTAAGGATGAGAAAACCAGCCAGGTGTGGTAGCACACACCTTTAGTCCTAGCGTGTGGGAGGCAGAGGCACGTGGATCTTTGTGAGTTCGAGGCCAGCCTGGTCTACATAGCAAGTTCCAGGCCAGCTGGGGCTACAAGGAGACCCTGTCTCAAAAGAAAAAAAAAAGACATTTAAAATGGTTTAAAAACCTTACTTAAATATATATGGTTAAACAGAGGAGGACCTGGCTACCTGACTTTAAGGCTAACACTAATGGTAGTAATAATTGCAACTAATATTAATGAAACACTTCCTCTGTGTGTGCATTTCACCAAAGGACTACTTGATTATTACATTAAGTCTTTCAAACAGTATCTTGAAGAACCAATACTCTTTTTCCAATATTAAATTGTGGAATCTGAGGTTCAAAGAAGTTAAGAATCATGAGTAAATACTTTATAGCTATAAATATTTGCACTGAAAAAGATTTCAAGTCAACAAATTAACTTTATAATTTAATTTATCATAGAAATTTATTAGAAATTATAGATTTAATTTATAAGAGGAAGGGAAGCATTAGAGAAGCTGAGGCAGGAGGATTGTGAGTTTGAAGCCAGTCTGGACTGCACAGTGAGACCCCACCTCAAAAAAATAAATGGACACATTCCCTCCAAAGAATGCCAGTGTAGGGGCAGGAACAGAGACCACAATGCAGCAGAGAAAACCAATGAACCGCTTTGTTCTTCAAACATATTAACATCATTGACAACCCTTAACTAGGTTAACTTTGTAAAGAAGAGATTAATATTACTAAAAACTCCAAGTGAAATTTGAGACATTACTGTCCATTATTCAGAATAATGAGAATTCCAAAAGGACTCTGGATAATCGAATGCCAGCCATCGGATGACCTAGAAGAAACAGACAAATTCCTAGAAACACAGAACATACAGAGAGAATCATGAAGGAACAGAAATGAAAACATGGAGCAGCTAATAGCAGATACGGCTTAATCACGAAAAATATTTGACAAAATTTAATGGCTTCTGGTGTTGGAAACTGGAACTAAGGATTGGAGATAACTCCAGTGTGCTGCAGGACATGTGAAAGCCCTCAGCTGACATACTCAGTGGTCAACTGTAAAAGGTATCCCTCTAGCAAGGTCATTGGACCCTCACTGCATTACCCAGCCACTCTTCCCAGCCAACTGTATGTAATTTGTCCCTAATCACACATGGCCTTCTGGATTTGGGGAGGGCTAAAGTATTCAATCTGGGGAAGGCTAGGAAGAGAAGGCATGACCCATGCTGGGTAAAGGCTTTCCAGTGTGCATACCTTCAGGTCATACATACACCTCAGCAACCCCTCAGTTATCTTGGTAAGTAAGCTCAGAAGAGGCTGTCAGATCCCTGGAACTGGAGTTACGGACAGTTGTTAGCTGTTATGTGGGTGCTGGGAATCGAACCCGGGTCTTCTGCAAGAACCACCAGTGTTCTTAACTGCTGAGCCATCTCTCCAGCCCCCTCATAACTATTTAAAAAAAAAGAAAATGAGAATGTAAAAGATGCTAAAAGGATATAAGAATGGAGATATTTTCTAAAATAGACAGAAAAAATTAGAACGCCTAAGCAAGTGATGAAGGTCTGCGTAGGTTTGTTATGATATATAAAGAATGAGACAAAATGATATACACATATAATCTTAAAATTTCTATGGTCATAGTTTAGTCAGCTAGTTTAAGGAACGAAATATATATCTAGACATAGTTTATCTGAGAATATTTGGTTTTTAACCCAAGCCTTATCTACATAGCACATGATAATTAAAAGTATCAGACTGGTAGAACTAAACTTATTGGATGTTTAACAGCCATGCTTTGAGGCCTATACTAATGTGGTCAGAGGGACTTAAAGGACAGTTTTTGCCCCTTACCCTCCAAGGTCGACTAAGTTCCAGGGGACTATGGAACATTTCCCAAAATGTCCTGTAACTGTGATGAGTCACTTATCCTCTTGTTCAAGGAGCACATGGAGAGCCCACGAGATGGACTTGAACCAGTGTCCAGTGTACAAAGAGGAGGGTCAACTCAGAGGAAACATCTCATTCATGCTTCCAAGTGAAGCCAGACATGGTCGAGCAGGATCTTTGATTTATCTTCACATAGATGGAATTGGCAACAGAAAGGAGCCAGGGGCTCCTCCAAAGCCCATGTGACCCCTGAGGAAGAGATCCTCAAATGACCTTAAGTGTAAAAATAAATTGATTTATTTGGGCCAACTGTATGGTCTTAAACACCCAAAAGGAAAGTATAACCAAAGAGTAAAGTCATCAATATATTTCTTTAAGAGTTCAAGGGATTACACTTCCCAGACATGCTTAAGTCTATATAAAAAGTTATTTAGACAATTAGTTATCATTGATGATTTTGTTCCTAACTAGAAAGTGCTGTTCAGATGAAAGACTTCAAATCTTGGTCTCCAATCCTGTAGTGCCCACCTGTAGCTAAGAGAGACAAGCAGCTATTGTTCTAAAATGATGGATAAATTTGTTTTCTCCCCCTATCTAGATAGGGCCTTTGAGAGGGAACTGACACTCAGTTCAGTGGATTCTAACCACTCTAACAGCTATCAAAATACCAGAAAGCAAATCCTGAATCTATCACTCTAGAGTCCAGCCTTGGAAGACAAAAGAAAAATGAGGAGGAATCCAATAGAGGGATGCTTTTGGAAGCCAAGAGGAGCCCAATAGACAGATGCTTTTGGAAGCCCTTATCAAGAAATTCCAATGGACTCTCATATGAACATTTAAAAATTGCCCTGTTCTGACTTTTCTCTAGTTCCCGGTCTAGAACTTGTAATGCTAATTACTCTTGCCTTTACTGCTCCTTCACATCCCCTATTCACGATTCAAGGACTTTCTTTTCCCCCTAGAGATAAGAGTTATGCAATTTGGGAGTCTTTTAAATAGACTTATCTTCACATAGATGTGAAGATAACCCCACTGAAGGGGTACTCCAATTGCCTCACCCTGCATCCTGTTCAGCATGGAAGAAGCCAGAGCGGTTTGCATCCTGATTCTCTATTGGCAATTTGGGTAACCTCTTCAGAGGATGATGTGATAAGAATAGGAGGTAGGAATTGGCTAGGCAGTTAGGGTAAAAAGACTCCAAAGAACGCCGGGCGTGGTGGCGTATGCCTGAATCCCAGCACTCGGGAGGCAGAGGCAGGCAGATCTCTGTGAGTTCAAGGCCAGCCTGGTCTACATAGTGAGTTCCAGGACAGCTGGGGCTACAGGGAGACTCTGTCTCAAAAAGACCAAATAAAAAAAAAAAAAAGACTCCAGAGAAAAGTAGCCAGTTTCTTGGCTAAAACTCACAACGTCCTTGGGCCTCTTTAGCAACATACTCTGTTCCAAAGACCAAAAATGTCGAAAGTATTTGGGAGCTTGTATCTAATCCTTAAAAGATTTTAGGGTTACCTCTTCAGAGGAGGGAATGTTAGAGTAGCCAAAAGCCCCATAAAAAAATAAATCGAAGAAAAAGAGTACATGAAGTTATCAGAAAAAAGTGATGGGGAGATATAGGAGGAGTTGGAGGGGAGGGAGTGGGCATGGGTTTGATCAGAACACCTTATATGCATGTATGAAATTCTCAATAAATTATTTATTTAAAAAAATGTTTCCTCTAAGATCAGGAGCAGCACAGGAGCCCACTTTCACCACTTCTGTTCAATATGCTGTCAGAAATTCTAGACAGGACAACTGGGAAAGACCAAGAAATAAATGGTGCCCAATTATAAGGCAGTAAAATTACATGTCTGCACACGACATGAACTTGAAACCTTAAAGATTCTACAAAAAGTTGTTAGAACTAATGAGCAAAATTAAGGACTGACAAAATGAATATGCCCACATCAGTTCTATTTCTATATACTAATATTAACAATGAACAATTTGGTTTCATTTATTTATTTATATTTTTTTTTCAGTACTGGGGAACCGAGGGCCTCATGCATGGTAGGCCAGTGCTTAGCCACTGAGCTATAGTCCTAGCCGTAACCATGAACAATCTGAAAGAAATTAATAAATTTTTTTATCTATGACAGCATCAAAATAAAATATTTAGAGTTAACTTCACCGACCATCCATTGATTGCCTGAAGCTCTTCATCCTGAGGTGAGACACTGTGAAATTGCCCCCATCCACCCTGGCATGTCAACTGGTTTTGTCATTACGCAGATCCCATTAGGCTACCATTACATGTGGAGATTCTGTGGGTACAACTTCCCTATCATGTCTAGAATGCATTAACTAGCAGAAAGTGTCTTGACCTCTGGCTCTTACATTCTCCTCCCCACCCCCTCTTCTGCAACGTTCTCTGAGCTGTAGGTGCAGAGGTTGCAATTTTCTTCAGGGACTAGCTCCCTGAGTGCTTACCTAATCCCAAGAGGGGATCCCTAAACACAGGTACACACACGCACCACTAAATGAACTCAGTGCATTATGTCCATAAACATATGTGTGTATTTATAAATATATGTATGTGTGTGGTGT
>NW_008349082.1:53990-54569 GCF_000622305.1 Nannospalax galili | reverse complement strand
GGGGGGGGGGGGGGGGGGGGGGGGGGGGCAGGGGGGGGGGGGGGGGGGGCGGGGGAGGGGGTGGAGGGGGCTGGGAGGGATGGAAATAATACAGATACAGTACTCATGTATGACATTCTCAAAAATAATACTTTTAAAAAAGAATTTCACCAAGGAGATTAAAGACGTGCACCTAGAAAACTACCAAATATTGCTGGAAGAAATGGTGAAAGACATAAATAAACGGAAAGACACCTGATGTTCCCGGACTGGAAGACTTCATCTGTGTGTGGAGTAGGGACTGAACCCAAGGCCTGGTGCCTGCTAGGCAAGTGCTCCACCACTGAGCTCTAGCCAGGTCCCTGCCCTCAAACAGCTTCTTTAAAAACAGGGAACAGGGCGTCCCTAAGTTGCTCAGGCTGGCCTTGAACTTGATATGTGAACCAGGCACTATTAGAACTTGTGATCTTCCTGTCTCACCCTTTTGAATTACAAGGAATTCAACTACATGGAATTACAGGCTTGTACCATCTTGTCTGAAAGAAGACTTAATATTTTTAAGCTGACAGTATTAATGAACGGGATCTATAAATTCAATAA